>NC_058135.1:281491070-281501934 GCF_016433145.1 Gracilinanus agilis | reverse complement strand
TGTGTATAAGAGACAGAGAGAGAGAGAGAGAGAGAGAGAGAGAGAGAGAGAGAGAGAGAGAGAGAGAGAACAGTATTTTAGAGGTTGAAGTTTATTGAAGAGTTTGAATAGCAAAGGGAATATCTACACCGAGTACATGCGAGTTTGTCAGCTGTGTAGACAAAGATAGGTGAGTCATTAGAGTCCTTGGAAAGCGAGCACAGTGACTAAGCAGAGGGAGGGATTTATGGGTAGAATGAAAGGCTGAGTGAGTCCTTGGATCAAATATGAAGCTGGCTGGCTCATCTGTAGCCTAAACTTTGGTCTGAGATCTGTGCCTAGGGCAAGATGGATCTCTGCAAGGGTCACACAAGGATTACATCAGGAAAAGTACAGGAAGGGCAAGCTTCCAACCTCATGTGCTCTCATATGAGTTATCTGAATCAAGAACTTCACATTCTGTTTGGGGAAGAATATTAGATGGAAAAGAAGGCCATGAGGGCATAGGATAAGTGTGATGGTGATGCCAGCTAAGGTTAGTTTTTTGATGACCTCCTACCTCCCTTACTGGGTTAAGACATCCTTGGCTGTATCATCATGTCCAAGTAACTCTGTTCCAGACTCTCCCACAAAGGAAGAGTGTATGAAAGGGCCTGCTATTCTTTGCTTTTCTTCCATAAGACTAACATCCAAATATCTTGATTGAGGCAGCATGTTGCAGAGAAATCAACACTGGTTTTAGTCAGGAGACATAGGTTCAAATCCCACCTCTGATGCTACTTTTGGGATCATGGGTAAATAACTTAACTTGGATAGGCCTCAATTTCTGCATCTGTAAAATGAGGAGGCTGGCCTTGATGACTTCTAAGGTCCCTTCCAGCTCTATATTTACGATACTATACCAGAGGTGCCCACTTTTAGCTATGTTCGGAAAGCGTATCATGCAGACAGGATGATTTTTCTTTCTGGAGGACAGGGAAGGTAGAAACTGATTCCAAAAACTCTAAACAACTATCTATTAAGTCACAGAGGGTCATAATCTTCATCAGTCTATGACAAAAATCATAAACCCTTGAGTATTAGAGTATTCCCACAGGATTAGGATCTCTATAAGAAAAGGGGACATCACTGGAGGCAGAGTATCTCTGAGATATAGACAAACATTCGCTAATGACTGTCTCTGCTATATGTGTGTAGCACATGCTCTGTGGCTACTCTACCATCCCCAGCTTGCACTGGCAAGCTACTGGCTTCTTCTCCCTTCAGGATTCAAGGTATTACCCATGACAGGCTGGGTAGAGAGACAGGGGTCTAATACTTTAGTTCATGAGCCCCCACTGGCGAATTACCCCTATCGATATCAATTATCCCAGTCAGACTTAATTAGCTATGAAACAAATTCTTACTAAAGTAGCATAGTAAGAATGATTGGTACAGACATTCCCCACTCCCAAACTGAGATAAAATTCTACCCCAAGGACATATAGAGTCAAGATAAAGTTGGGCTCAGACTTGAAGAATACATGTGGCAAAGCTCCTGGTGGTGGGAAGTCCCTTCCTCTTTTTGTGGAGTCTCCATGGGTATATAGTGAAACTTTCTCTAAGGTTCTGATGCTGCCTTTTCTCAGGATGCCTAATTCATCCTCAGACACCAATGAGAAGTCCAAATATTCCAGTCCACAAAGTCCATAAGGTCACGTTGTGGTCAAGGAAGTAGGAAAGGAGAGACACAGGTCCTTTTCCCTACCATAATGCACAAACAGTTCCTTCTCGGGGGCTCAACTGGAACTCCTAGTCTGATACTGCAAAGCTGGGATATGATCTGGCTTGCCATTTTATGGAAGATTCACAAGTTGTGATAAGGCATACGGTAGATCAATATAAGTGCTTATTGATTTAATAGAGTTTTTCTTACCAGATAAAGGTATAATGGCTAAAGTTTCTTGTAAGTTACTCTATTCTTTTTAACCTTTACCTTCTGCCTTAGAGTCAATACTAAGTATTGGTTCTAAGGCAGAAAAGTGGTGAGGGCCAGGCAATGGGGATTAAGTGATTTGGCCAGGGTCACACAGCTAGGACATATCTGCAACCATATTTGAACCCAGGACGTCCCATCTCCAGACCTGTAAGTTATTTTCAGTGGAATGGAGTGATTGATTGAATCAAACAATCTCCTCCCTTGCAAATGACCTATTAGTGCTCCATATTAGCTCTACAATATTTTTCTTCCATTTTCAGGCCCTCTCTGTGCAACCTGGAGAGAAGTGGAACTGCAGGAAGACTATGGAAACACTGCTCAAGGAGATTGAGCAAAATAGATTTGATAACCCCATGTCCATTGCCCAGATCCTTCCTTCCCTGTACGGCAAAACTTATTTAGACGTGCCCGATGTTGCCTGTTCTACTGGTAAGCATCCTTTTAAAGATCCAAGGTCCTTCATAACAAGAATTAGGAGCTCCCCAACGGACCTCAAGTCAAATAGTCAAACAGCCAGCTAAATGCTGGGCACTGTGCTAAGCTCTGAGATACAAAGAGAGATTTTTTAAAAAGAAAAAGAAAAAAAAAACAGTCCCCGCCCTCAAGGAGCTCACAGTCTAATTAAAAGTCTTATATGTCCAGTCTTAATAATATAAAAGCCAGTTACCTCCATCTACACCAGTGATGGTAAACCTATGACACACGTGTCACGCGTAACCATTTTCAATGGCATGCGGCCATATGCAGCTTCATACAGAGAAGTTTGGGGCCGCATGCAGAGGAGGAAATATTTGCTGTAGTGTAGTGTAGACACTCTGTGCACTATAAACGACAATTTTACCTATATTAATTTACCTATTTTGGTTTATTAAATACAGTTAGATATTACAATTATACATTTTTGTTATTTAAACCATAAATATCATGAAATTATGGTGACCACCTGAGTTATGCTTGGTTTTTTGGTGAATTTTGACACACCAAGCTTAAAAGTTTGCCCATCACTGATCTACACCCTCCTTTCCTATTGAGATGTCCTTGTGGTTGCACACTTAGCAACATGACCCTGCAGCTGAAAAATCAATGCACTTCCTCATTCAAGAATCAGCACCTGGGGGCAGCTGGGTAGCTCAGTGGATTGTGAGTCAGGCCTAGAGACGGGAGGTCCTGGGTTCAAATCCAGCCTCAGCCACTTCCCAGCTGTGTGACCCTGGGCAAGTCACTTGACCCCCCCCCCTTGCCCACCCTTACTACTCTTCCACCTATGGACAATACACAGAAGTTAAGGGTTTAAAAAAAATAAAAAATAAAAAAAAAAGAATCAGCACCTGCTGCCTCACCAGTACAAAAGGGACAGAAGCCTATATCGTATATATGTATTATATGTGTGGCTCCAAGTAGCCACAGCATCACTGTTAGAACATTCTGGATGCCTCCAACCCTGTTCCCCCACATCCCTTCAATTTGTTCTGAAACTTGATAGCTGAGTTTTTCCAAACTATTGAGATGATGCTTTGATTTATAGATGCACTGCTAGAGTCATCTGAGAAAGTTCTAGTTATGTCTACAAAACATACTAAAGGAACAAAAGATCTCACACCCAGTTTGAACATTCTTTAAAAAATAAAAACAAGGGGGGAAATCAAAAGAGCTTCTACCAGACTTTCTGTCTTAGCAAGAATAAAAAAACAAGAGCTTAACCTGTCACACTTCATTAGAATAATTCAGAGGGCCCATCCGGGCCCTTCCTTGCCTCTTAAAATTATTTTGGAGAAGTTTTTGATGCCAGAAAAGGATAGCCTCTGCACACAGAAACCCCACACTCTTACAATGCCTAACTCCTTACTCTGCAGATCAAGAGGTGAGACAAAGTCTACCTAGGAACTCTAGCCCTGTCTCGACTTCGGCTTCAAATATCACAGTGACTTACACAATCAATAACCAACTGAGGGGGGTGGAACTGATCTTCAATGAAACAGAGACCGTCAGCGTGAAAAAGGGATCAGTTCTCCTTGCTGTTTTAGAAGAAGCCCAGCGCAAAAACCCAACATTCAAGTGAGTTAAGCCTTTAATGCCTTCTCAGTACCCTCCCTGGATGCCATTTTCTTCTCTCATTTATCACTCATTGGACAAGTTTGCATTTTATTAAGAATTTCTACATAACAGTTAGCCTTCTTGGGCCTCAGTTCCCTTGTCTGTAAAATGAAAAGGTCAGACTAGAGGACCTCTGAGGTCCCTTAAGGTCTATGATCCTCAATGTGCCCAGTCAGGCCTCAGCTTCTCCCTCAGTCAAATAGGGGTAGTGATGGTTGGTCCTCTCCAGCCTCACAGGAAAGAAATGAGAGTCAATATGAAACAGATTGAACTACCTTGAAAGAAAGGTAAGATGAAAATACCAAAAAATGGTATTATAGATGATAAAGATAATGCAAATTCTCTTATTATTCATTATAAGATGGGGTTAATGATTCCCCCAGAAGGCCCTGGACATTCTCTCTGAATGCCAGCAAAAGATATGAATTCTAATTTTCTAGGGTTATAGGACTGTGCTAGGACCTTTGGGGGGCTGGAGGGGATTAAGATATAGTCCCTGCTATACAAGGAATTTACAATTGAACTGGGGACATGAGACTAGCCTGGATAAAACATGACATAATACAAGGCAATAAATGAACAAGTGACAAATGAAAAGCCTGCAAGAAAAGTCAGAGCACTTTGGATGATGGAAAGGTCACTGTGAGCTGAAATGATCTGAAAAAGCTCCTTACAGCAGTGTTATGAATAATGTTGATATAGATGGATATAGATAAAAGTATTAATATTTTATTTAAAGCCATATTGGTAATTAAGAAGGCCACGCACCTACTAAGATCTAATTCAAATCGCCTGCCATTACCTCCTGCCCGCCTGGGGGCTTCGTAGGAAAAGAGAGCTTCTCCCAATTCTATCAGGAGTCTTATACCTCTGTCTACATAATCACACTTCCTGTCATAAGAGGAATCATGGGAAATGTAGTTTCCAAGTCCCCTAAACATCTACAGGAAGTTTATATCATATATCTAAATATTAAAGCTTAATGAACCCCAAATTTAGGCCAATGGGGAAGGCATTCCAGAAAGTGAAAACATTACAGAATCTGAGTCATTGGAAGGAAATTCAAAAATCTAGTCCAACTTATACCTAAATAATAGTAATAATAATAATGATGATGTTGACCAAATATATACTACCAGGATATATGATGTTGGTCAGCAAAGGAAATCTGCAAAACCAAACACTTAAAGGATTCCTAGGGAGTTGCTAAGGCTCATACAGTTTAAGCGACTTTCCCAAAGCCCCACAATTATGAATGAGTGAGTGAGTGAGTGAATGAGTGAAATAGCATTTAGTAAGCATTTACTATGGACAAAGAAGAGCAGGTAGGTAGCTCAGTGGATAGAGTGCTGGACCTCAAGTCAGAAAGATTCATCTTCCTGAATTCACATCTGTCCTCAGACACTTATTAGCTGTATGACTCCAGGCAAATCATCTAACCCTATTTGCCTCAGTTTCCTCATGTGTCAAATGAAATGGAGAAGGAAGTGGCACAGCCCTCTACTATCTTTGCCAAGAAAACACCAAATGGAGTCACAAAGAGTCAGTTATGACTGAAAATAACTGAACAAGGACTGTGACACGCACTCTACCATGGTCCTTAGTCTACAAAAGTTAAGCAGATAGTCCTAAGACGCCATCTTTAATATCATTTCCACTGATGTAGTAAGTATAATAGTAGAGATATACTATACTCCATTGCCTCAGATATCAATATACTCACTATAACATATCGATAACAATATGTCGATATCAGACAATAATACATCAATAGAATAATCAAAGTAGAATAGAATAATAATGAGGTCATCAAAGATAGGTCTTTCCCAAAGTCTCAGGACAGTTTTAAGCTACTAAAGCAGAAGACATTCCGTATAGCAAGGCAGCATGGTGAGGTGGGAAAAACACTGAATTTAGGACTAGGAGTGATGCTCATCTCAAGCCTCTGAGATTCATTTTCTTCATTCATAAAAGAAAACAATTCTACTTGCACTGCCTCCCTCAGGGGATTTTTGTAAGGATCAAATAAGATGGCAAAGTTAAAGTGTCTTACAGACCTTGAGGCACTATAAACAGCTAAATATCATTGCCATTAATCCTGAATAATTTGATTCTCTCTGGGGTCTCCACCATAAGCCCTAACAGAGCTGACCAAGTTGTAAAGGCTTTGTGGATGGGCCAAGTAATAGGCAATATGTCTGCCATACCTTTACCTTTACTCGGAGAGGCTTGCCATGAGATGGCCTAGACAGGACTTTTTGTTCGTTAGTGGTTCAGGGGTCAAGGAAGACCCCATCATTCTGTAAAAGACCATCTGCCTAGTCACAGAGGTTTCAAATCGTATCAGTTAGAGGAGCACGGGTCCTAGGGACTAGTGGGAGTCCCCAAGACCCTTTCAGGGAGTCCTTGAGGTCAAAACTATTTTCTTAATAATATTAAGACATTTTAATCACTAATACATTAAATAATAAGTGTGACCCCATAAACAAAAGCTCTTTGGAAAGTTGTCAATATTTTTTAAAAATATAAAGGAATTATGAAACCAAAATGTTTGAGAACCACTGACCTAAAAATTATCCATGTTGTTGCTGAGCTGTGTCCAACTCTACATGACCTCAGGGGCTTTTGTCAATGGAGTTTTCTCAGCAAAGATATTGAAGTGGTTTGCCATTTCCTTCTCCAGTGTGTCCCCATTTGACAGATGAGGAACTGAGGCAAATAGGGATTGACTAACTGCTCCAAGGTCACATAGCTAATAAGCATCTGAGGTCACATTTGAACTCAGATCTTCCTGGTTCCAAGCCCAGTGCTCTCTCCACTGCACCACCCAGCCTCCCCAGAGATCATCCACTCTATATGAAGGATCTATGACTTTGTCAGGCAGTCACAATGAAATATCTCCACACTATTTAGAATCCATCTGTGTTTCTTCTATGGCCTTACTTCTACGACTAATCCTGCAATGTATAATCATCTGAGGTCTCATCTTCCTTACAGATTTGAATACAAAATGACATCCTGGGGCCTTTATGTCACCTCCATCAACAACATTTATGAGGTGGAAAACCACAGGACCTACTGGCAATTTCTTAGTGGCAAAATTCCTTTGGACCAAGGTGGGTGTGTTGTGTGGGGAGTCTGAGAATAATGGCAAAGCAGAACCAGCTGGAGGTGGGAGATGGGGCAAAGGGACTTATGGTTGTTGGTTTTTTCCCTAGCCTTATGGAAAATCCCTGGATATACTCCCATAAACAAGGCGCCGGGGGGGGGGGGGTAATTCCTAGCCCCAAAGTGTATGGAAGAACACACTGGCTTTATCATTGAGCTAAATAGCATTGGTCTTTTCTAAAAGTGTTTGTTCAATAACAGCATAGGGGCTATGTGACCCTGGGCAAGTCTCTTAACCCCATTTGCCTAACCTTTGCCCTGAGTTACTAAGACAGAAAGTCGGGGGTTAAAAAAAAAAAATGATGATGCGATGTTCATTCCTCCTTGAAAATGCTGGATGTCCAACTCAAAAGTTGGCAATCAATAAAGTGCTCGGCTTGAAGTCAGGAAGACCTGAGTTCAAATTCACTCTCAGCCACTTGCTAGCTATATGACCCTATGCAGATCTCTTAATCTTGTTTGCCTCTAAAAAAAAAAAGAAAAAATACTGGATGTCCCAAAAGTCTTAGTGTAGTCTTAAGCTATTAAGAGCTGAAAACTGCACTAAAGACTATTTGGATCACCCTCTCTAAAAGGCACATTCTTTGTGCATGAGAGTTACACAAACAGTTTTTACCTCAATTCTTTCTTGGGTTTTTTCCTTCCACAGGAGTTAGCTACTACGTCCCCTATGATAATGAACACATCACAGCCAACTTCACACAGTACTAAGATGACATCTGCACTGTTAACTTTTTTATCATCTTTTCCCGGGGAAGAAGTAGGTCAGATCTATGTCAACAACATGTAGGTAACCTGTTCCTGCCCTTACAAAAGTCAGCAATCAATTCTGAAGAACTTATGACAAAGAATGCTATCCACCTCCAGAGGAAGAAGCATTGGAATCAGATGGATGCTGATCAAAGTAGACCATCTTTCACATCAATGTATTTATGGTTTTATTTGCTTGATAATATATGTATAATCTTGATCAAAATACTTCCATCTCTGAGAGGGGAGGAAAGGAGACAATTTGGATATTATAATTTGGGAAATGTATGTGGAAAACTGTTATTACATGTAATTTGGAAAATAAAATATCTTTAAATTAACAAAAAAATGAGCAATGATCCCACAGAAATAAAAAAAAAAATGCATTGATCAATTGCTTGACTTCCTGTTAATGGAGTCCTGGATCCAGAGAGTCAGGAAGACCAAAGTTCAAATCTTGCCTTAAACACTTAATAGTTGTATGGCCGTGGGCAATCTCAGCTCTACCTCAGTTTCCTCAACTTAGCACCTCCCTCCCAAAGTTGTCAGATTTGAAAGCAATTGACAAAATTTAAAGCACTAAATAATAATAATAATAAGTAGTAGTAGTATTTATGTAGTGCTTTAGATTATTTCCCCTCACTCCCCGCCCCCCCCAAAAAAATACAGAGCTTTTGTTTGAAACAAGGGTAGTAACTCTGCAAGGTAAAGTTAAAAAAAAAAAAAAAATAACAGCTTGACCTGGGGGGAGAGGGAAGGGAAGGGACAAATCTAGCATATTGTCAGTTCAGAAGAAAAAGGTTATCAGAAAAATACATGTTTCTCTTAAGGAGGGCTAGACACTTTTGATGAAGTCAGTTCATTTCCACTGTGGAATTTGGTTCTGTAATTCAGGACACCTTGTTGATGTCAAAAATTGATTCATAGCAAAAGACTGCTCCCTTGTGGTAGCATGTTGTCCATCCCATGTCTATGTCCATTTAATGGTGTTTTTATATTAAAAAGTGATCATCCCCCCAGAGTTTAGCGACACTTTGCAGATAATATGGAAGCTAACTAAAGCCACCCTGCTCCTTCTTTTAGAAATATTAAGAAAGCATTTTGCAATTGTCCTCATCTTAAAACTTTGGACTAAACTAAAAGAGAAACTCTTAATGAGTCTTTCTTTAGCTATACAATGTCCTATTTTCATCTCTCCAGATTTGCCAAGAAAGGACTCCTCCCTAAAGTAATTAGGATGGTGACTGGACAAAGACAAAGAGTCTTTGACTGATTTGGCTTGACTAGATTAGGTTAATTATCAGAGTATTAGAAGACAAAGAAGTTTCTACAATTACTTGAGTTAATGGAAACATCTCTTGACTTCACAGTTACCCAACTGGAAAGGAAAATTCTTACACAGAATGGTCAAAGGGGGATTGGCTTTAGGAAAATTATTTTCCAAAGATGTGTCGCACCAAAAGTTAATTGATTACTACTTTTTAATGGAGCAAATGTTGAGGTTTGAACTCAGGATGGGAGGTCCTGAGTTCAAATCTTGCCTCGGACACTTCCTGAGCAAATCAGTTACCCACAATTGCCTGGTCCTTGCCTCTCTTCTGCCTGGGAACAGATATTTAGTATCAATTCTAAGACAGAAGGTAAAGATCTTTTAAAAAATGAAGTGAACAGTAACTGAAATGAGCACTGCAACTATGTTTTATCTTATTATGAAATTATCTGTTTGTTTTAAGAATACCACCATAACCTGAAAATGGGCTTCAGAAAAATGGGGTTGGGGCGAGCTCTGTCCATCTTTTGTTCTATAAGCAGAAATGCTTAGATTAAATTTTAAATTTTTTTCTTTTCTGGTAGGTTTATATCTAAACTTCAAGAATATAGAATTTTCTTCCACAATTATTAGCACTTAAAATGCTTCTTTTTTTTTTTTCATTCATTTCAGGCAACCAAATAAAGAGTAAGCTCTGCTTGGATTGAGAGAGAAAACAAACTTTAGTCTAGTAAAAAGATCTGAGGCAGGTAGTGAGTAAGTGGATAGAGTACTAGGCCTGTTGTCAAGAAGACTCCTCTTCCTAAGTTCAAATCTAGCTTCAGACATTTACTAGCTATGTGACCCTGAACAAGTCACTTAACCTTTTGCCTCAGTTTTCTCTTCTGTTAAATGAGCTGGAGAAGGAAATAACAAATCATTCCAGCCATGACAAACCAAAATGGGGTCGCCAAGTGTCAGACATGAATGGAAACAACTGAGCAACAACAACAAAAAGATCTGGAGCAGCAGCTAGGTGTCTAATGAATCATAAAGGAGTCAGAAAGACCTAAATTCAGATTCCACTCAGATACTTACTGGCTATGAGATCATGGGCAAGTCACTTAACTCTGACTCAATTTCCTCATTTAGAAAATGAATGAGAGAAGAAAATGGCAAATCACTCCAGTATCTCTGCCGAGAAAAACCCAGAGTCTGACATAAAAAATTAGCTGTACTAAAAATAGCTAAACTTGATAGGAGTAAAAAAAGAAGCACCTAGACCAAGGGTAATCCTTTTCACAACTGGATCCTGTACCAGTGTCCCATGGACTATGGCTGCCTTGCTTGCAAACAGCTTCTTATATTGACTGCATCACTTCTAGTTATCTATCATTGCAGTTAACTCTTTCTCCAGGGACTGACCTGAGAGCATGCCACTGTTACAAGGACTTTCTCTAAACAGGGTCCAGAAAATAAGTGTGGACAAAAGATCTCCCACATTTATTAAGCATCTACAGGGTTCCAGGGACTCTGCTAAGTGCTGTGAATACAAAAAAGAGGCAGACAGTCCCTGCCTTCAAGTAATTTACAATCTGGTGAGTGAGATAACATGAAAAAAAAAAAAAAAAAAAAAAATATATATA
>NC_058135.1:281434519-281487229 GCF_016433145.1 Gracilinanus agilis | reverse complement strand
TTTGTTTTAAGAATACCACCATAACCTGAAAATGGGCTTCAGAAAAATGGGGTTGGGGCGAGCTCTGTCCATCTTTTGTTCTATAAGCAGAAATGCTTAGATTAAATTTTAAATTTTTTTCTTTTCTGGTAGGTTTATATCTAAACTTCAAGAATATAGAATTTTCTTCCACAATTATTAGCACTTAAAATGCTTTTTTTTTTATTTTCATTCATTTCAGGCAACCAAATAAAGAGTAAGCTCTGCTTGGATTGAGAGAGAAAACAAACTTTAGTCTAGTAAAAAGATCTGAGGCAGGTAGTGAGTAAGTGGATAGAGTACTAGGCCTGTTGTCAAGAAGACTCCTCTTCCTAAATTCAAATCTAGCTTCAGACATTTACTAGCTATGTGACCCTGAACAAGTCACTTAACCTTTTGCCTCAGTTTTCTCTTCTGTTAAATGAGCTGGAGAAGGAAATAACAAATCATTCCAGCCATGACAAACCAAAATGGAGTCGCCAAGTGTCAGACATGAATGGAAACAACTGAGCAACAACAACAAAAAGATCTGGAGCAGCAGCTAGGTGTCTAATGAATCATAAAGGAGTCAGAAAGACCTAAATTCAGATTCCACTCAGATACTTACTGGCTATGAGATCATGGGCAAGTCACTTAACTCTGACTCAATTTCCTCATTTAGAAAATGAATGAGAGAAGAAAATGGCAAATCACTCCAGTATCTCTGCCGAGAAAATCCCAGAGTCTGACATAAAAAATTAGCTGTACTAAAAATAGCTAAACTTGATAGGAGTAAAAAAAGAAGCACCTAGACCAAGGGTAATCCTTTTCACAACTGGATCCTGTACCAGTGTCCCATGGACTATGGCTGCCTTGCTTGCAAACAGCTTCTTATATTGACTGCATCACTTCTAGTTATCTATCATTGCAGTTAACTCTTTCTCCAGGGACTGACCTGAGAGCATGCCACTGTTACAAGGACTTTCTCTAAACAGGGTCCAGAAAATAAGTGTGGACAAAAGATCTCCCACATTTATTAAGCATCTACAGGGTTCCAGGGACTCTGCTAAGTGCTGTGAATACAAAAAAGAGGCAGACAGTACCTGCCTTCAAGTAATTTACAATCTGGTGAGTGAGATAACATGAAAAAAAAAAATATATATATATATATATATACACATACAAGGCAAGCTATATATAGGATAAATAGGAAATGATTAACAGAGTGAAGGCACTGGAATTGAGAATTGAGGAAGGCTTCCTGTAGAAGGAAAGATTTTAGCTGGGGCTTAAAGGACACCAGTGAGGTCAGTACTTGGAGAGAAGGAAAAATGTTCCAGGAATGGGGGACGGCCAGTGGGAACATCCAGAGTTGAGAGGTGGCGTGCCTTGTTTGTGCAACAACCAGGGGACAAATCACTGGATCCAGAGTACGTGGGCAGCAGCAAGGTGTAAGAAAGGTAGGAGGGGGCAAATTATTAAAGAGTTTGAATGCTGAACTGAATTTTGTATTGATCTGGAAATGGAGTCACCTGAGTTAACCGAGTAGAGAGGTGATATGGTCGGACGTGTGTTTTAGGGAAATTACCTTAGTGGCTGAATGGAGGATGGTGGGGGAGACATAAGGAAAAAAGTTCTGAGCAAAGGGAAGAGAGGAATGGGAGCGGGAAGTCCATAGACTTATTATAGCTGGAGGGGTCCTTAGGCATTATCTAGTCCATCTCCTCCCACCTCGTTTTACAAATAAGGAAACTGAGGCCCAAAAAGGTTAAAAGATTCGCCCCGGATCTCCAAAATATATAAATGAATTAAATGAGATTCGAATTCGGGTCCTCCGACTCCAAAATGAAAGGATCCTCAGGTCCACTAGCTTCGCCTCTTTGCAGAATAGGAATCTGTGGCCCAAAGATGACGTCAAGAAATAAGGCGGAGGGAGCGTAATGGGAGGGCAAACAGCAATCTCGCGGGCCAAAGGCTCGGAATCGGGCAAATCGGAGGCGAGAAAACGCAGTGCAGACGGCTTAGGGGCTGCACCGTGACGGTAGTCGCCTTAGAGTCTAAGATAGTGCGGCCCGAGACGCGGATAAACAAGGAAAAGGGAATACAACGCAAACGCTAGAGCTAGAGACGTACCACAGAGGCCGCCAGTAAAAGCTCAGGTATCCACCCAGCCAAAAATCACACGTGGGCCCACCCAGGTTCCCTCCCCTTCCGCCCTATCTATCAATCAGATACGGCGTATTCCCCTGACTCTCCCGACCCAGGAAGTGAGCGCCGATTGGAGGAAAAGGGAACCGGAAAGAGTGTGTTCATGACGCAAGTTCCGGTCTGACATGGCGGCCTACTGAACACTTGCTGACGTCCAGCGGTTTCCTGGCGCTCGGCGCGCGCTTGCTTCCTCTGTGTACTGTGACACGGTCCCATTTGGACCCCGGCGGACCCCGACTCGCAACTATGTGGCGGCAGGTGGCGCGCGTCGGTACTCCTGTTCTGCTCCTGCGTCCCGCAGGTCAGGCATCCTTCCGAACTTCTCAAGATCCTCTTGGGTCTGCGGCGTCCGGTCCTTCCATCCCCTCCCGCTGCTGCCACTCCCCATCCTGCTTTGCCGAACGCTGACTTTCTAAATGTGTAGGGCAGAGTTTCGAATTTCCCAAATTGTGTGACCCTGGGCAAAGTCTAAACTGTCTGAGTCTCAATTTGTCTCATCTGCAAAATGGAGCCAAGACCCTGACCTCAGAGAGTTGTTGTTGGTCTAAATTGGAGTTATATGACCTTAGGCAACGCCGCTCCACCCGCTCGGTGTTTATAAAATTAGGTTGTTGGAGGAAGGTCTGTACTAGATACAATAACAGCAACACTGCAGTGAGTAAACGAGCATTTATTAAACGCTTACGGTTTTCCAAGCCCTGTTTGCACCTGTGAATACAATACAAAAGCGAGACATTTCCTGCCCTTAGGGAGCTCACAATCTAGGATGGAGACAGCACTCATGGGAGGTTTAGACTATGGATCCGAAGCCTTCTTGGGGTTCACAAAGCAGCCCTGGCATTAGGGGCGAGTAATAGCTCCAAGATTCATCCTTATTTGGGAGTTGAGGAAACTGAGGCTCTAGTAAAATGAGTCAGGTCTTAGAGCTACTTAAGTTTTGGAGGTAGAGTTTTAAAGCTATCATTTCTGGAGGGCTTGATTTCTAAGTTCTACTGTAGTTCCCGGTTCTAGGTTTCTAGAACAGGAGAATGGGAGGAGGGAAAAAAGGATACCCCCAAACGGAAGGTTGGAAGGGAGGTGAATGGTAGGTGTGTATTGAGAAGGCACACCAGCAAGAGTATAGAGATGATGAAAGGAGGGGGAAGATAGAGAGGACGCACTGACCTTGGAACCTAATGATGGCACGTTGCCTCCTGTTTTGACCTGCCAAGTCTAGCCCTCTGCCCAGTATAAGGGAAATAGGTTACATTTGGTCATCCTTCTGCTGGGGTTCTTAACCATTTCTGTGTCCCGGATCCTTCTGACAGTTAGTTAAGGCCTATGGACCCGTTCTCAGAATCTGGTTTGATAAGTGCAGAAAATGAAATACATAGGACTACAAAGGAAACCGATTATATAGAAATGGAGTGATTGAAAAAAAAACCTTAAACACTTACACAGACCCCAAGTTAAGAACAGTGCCCTGTGAAGTAGTGAGCTTCTTGTCATTGGAAATGTTTACACTCAGACAAAAAGCTCATGACTTCTAGGGCATTGGGTTTTGTTTCATCTGTAAAGCCATGTCTCCTCAGACAAAATAGTTCTCATTCTACTCTCTTTCTCTGTTACCTCAGGGAACTCCCCCAAACTGAATAGCCCAACTTCGGCCAGCCAACTCTCATGATACCATGTTGGTAAAGAAAGAAAGGATTAGCTGTGAGGCAGGGGGCAAGAAGTATCAGCACCTGAGCACAACTCCCCAAGAATTGTCCCTAGGGTCTTAGGCTAGTACCATCCCAGCACCCAAGTTTGGGTCAATATGTGTGTTTCTCCTTGTTTCTTAATCCATTTTCCAATGATTTGGCTTTTCAGGTCCTGGGGCTGCCCAGCTCCTCAGTGCTGGCATGAAGACCTTCCTCCCAGTACCTACCTATGAAGGTAAGAGATCTCATTCTCTGGTTAATCTCAGTTTTATCTCATCTGGTAGTCACAGTTGGGCATTGTCACTTCTTGGATGACTGAAGCAACATAGTCCAATCCAGCTAGCATTTATTAAGCACCTTCTCTCAATAAGGCACTGCTGTGCTGAACCCTGATAGTGCAGAAACACACACATACACACACACAATCTTTCCCTCTCTCTCTTTCTTGCTTTTGAGAAACTTACACATTCTTAGCCATATTTAGGCCCAGCCATTTTATAAGGCCCAAAGAGGGCTGCTATCTTCAGTGTCATAGTTTTGGTGGGTCTAGTGGCTACCTTTGCCCCAAAGAAGAGATATGAGAATTCATTTCCCCTACTCCTTTGAAGAGATGGGATCCACAGGTGTAGAATTTTATATACAATGATAGATTTTTTTTTCTCCCTCTTTTTCCTTTCTAAAAAAATTGTTATGAGATGAGCATCTAAGAGGAGGGAAGGGGGTGAGGTACAGAGGGAAGTCTAAGAGATATGAAAACAAAAGTTATAAATGAAAATATTTTTTAAGAGGCTGCCTTCGTTAGCATGCATACATTTGGGGTCTACAGTTTTATTACTGCAGCCATTCCCTCCTCCAGTCCAACTGGCAGCCCCTCCCTGTGGGAAGCCAATAAGAGAAACAGTCTCAAATAGATAAAAATCTGAGACTCCTCTTTTGACCCCTTTTATGATCCACACCTTTTCTTATTAGAAAGCTTTAAGCTCTTAGCAAACCAAGAGTCAAGAGGTTAACATTCTTCCCCTTTGGTCAGAAATGCAGCTGGTTGGCAAGCCAAGGCCGAAACCTTAGTTTAGCAGGGGCATTTCTCCCCTGAGAAAAGTATTCTCAGACTTAGCTTGCTGATAATCACGTAGCTGAAGGTCCAGCCTGGTTCTTATCTTCACCTTGAAGTTTCTGAGGTTTCTGTTTGTTGTCTAAACTAATTGCAATGTCTACGAAGCTGTAAAACTCTCTGTGCTTGTGGGTGAAAGGGAGTTTGAATTTTCATATATAATAAACTTGTGACTCAATGGCACTTTGAAGAAGCAGCTGTGAGTTAACAGTCAAGATCATCCCGCGTCCCACCTCTTTCTTTATCAACTAAGATGATAAATAGATATCGACACATCCCCACTTTATAAAAGATGTTTGTTAATTGTCCTAACCAAAACAATATGATGGTGAGCTTTATCCACACTGAAAGGTTTCCTAACTTGGGTAGGACTTCCTCCAGCTTAAGCCATGTGGATATAGCCTTCAAGATCCCAGGTCACCTTGGTGCTAAAATGAAACATTAGAGTATGCTAGGCACACAGAAAAAGTCTTTTCCTTTCTTTTATAGCTACCAACCTGCAATCTCATTCAGTGCACCTTTGTGCCTGGAGGTCCATGCTCCTTGATATGACCCTTTGCTCTTTATGCTCTTTTTCTTAGATGTTCCTATCCCTGAGAAGCCCAAGCTCAAATATATTGATCGGATGCCACTCGTGCCAAAAGTGAGGCGAGAACCTAAGAATTTGACTGACATCCGAGGGCCATCCACTGTAGCCACTGACTTCACCGAGGGTAATTTTGGTATCCTGGTGAGTAAACCAAAAGGTCAGCCTTGGGGGAAAGGGGATCCAAGAATGGTATAGATAAGCCAGGTCATGAACCTCATCTTGCCAATTCTGAATTCCTCTGGTCATATATAACACTCTCATGTCCTGACTCTGTGCCACATGCCTTGATGCCAGAATGTTTTCTATCCTGTCCTGCCTCCTGGCCTCTTTCTAATCTTAACTCAAATAAGTCTCCCTCTCTCTCTCTCAGCCTCTCCCTCCCTCCCCTCAACTCCTCCTTGGTGCTATTGTAAAAATTAAATGAGATAACATTTGCAAAGTGTTCAGGACTGTGCCCGGTATATGAGAGGCATTTAATTAATGCTCATTCCCTTCCCCTTCATAACAAACTCACTTCTATCTCACCTTCCACTTTGTCTCCACATTATCGTCTTGATAGAGCAAGGCAGCATTGTGCCTCATCCTTAGTAGGTGCTATTTTGAATTTAAAGTCTTCTCCTTTCCTGTATATCTTCTGATGGAGAAACAGGTGAAGAGTGGGAAAATCCCAAAGAAGGAACATATAAAGAATAGGAAAATCATTTCCACCATAACAAAATATCAGTTGCTTTTGCCTCTTCACCTAAATAATACCTTGGACAAGATTGGCATTATGATGTTTCTTTTTTCTTTTCTTTTTTAATTTTTTTTTAAACCCTTACCTTCTGTCTTGGAGTCAATACTGTATATTGGCTCCAAGGCAGGAGAGTGGTAAGGGTAGGCAATGGGGGTCAAGTGACTTGCCCAGGGTCACACAGCTGGGAAGTGTCTGAGGTTAGATTTGAACCTAGGACCTCCCGTCTCTAGGCCTGGCTCTCAGTCCACTGAGCTACCCAGCTGCCCCCCATTACGATGTTTCTTGTCAAAGGTCTTCATAGTCTGCTTCCAGCCTTCCAGGCCAACTTCCTGCTATTTCCCTACTCCTATGAATTCTACATTCTACATTCCAAACAAATGGACTTGCTACTACCCACACACAACCTTTCTTCTGTCATTTCTGTGCCTTTGCATAGATTATTCCTTTTGCCAGGAATGCCCTTCCTCCTTTTCCTCTTGGAAGCCCTTATCCCTTCAGAGACCTTTTCTGGCTTCCCCTAGTTATTAGTGCTCCCTTCTAAAATTCCTTTGTATTTTTTGTATTTAATTTGAACATTCTCCCAGTGGGGTATAAACTCCTTAAGGTTAGAGACTAGCAATATTGTCTTCAAATTCCCTAACACAGCACAGTATCTGCCACATTGTAGGTGTTCAATGTATACTGATTGTTTTCCTAACTCCTGTCTCCTTTTCAGGCACTGGGTGGTGGTTACCTCCACTGGGGCCATTTTGAAATGATGCGCCTGACAATCAACCGTGCCTTGGACACCAAGACCATGTTTGCCATCTGGCGCGTCCCAGCCCCTTACAAACCTATCACCCGGAAGAGTATGGGCCAGCGCATGGGGGGTGGCAAAGGTGCCATTGATCACTATGTGACAGCAGTCAAGACTGGTCGCCTTATTGTGGAGGTGGGTGGCTGCTGCGAGTTTGGTGAGGTGGAACACTTTCTCAAGCAGGTGGCACACAAGCTGCCCTTTCCAGCCAAGGCCGTGAGCCGAGAGTCTCTAAAGAAGATGCGGGAGGAACAAAGGGCGAGGGAGAACAACAATCAGAACCCTTGGACCTTTGAGCGTATTGTCACTGCCAACATGCTGGGGATTAGGAAAGTGCTGAGCCCCTATGACCTGACCCAGAAGGGGCGCTACTGGGGCAAGTTCTACATGCCTGAACGTGTCTAGTGACTTCAAGAGAAGCTGCTTCACCTGTATTCATCTCCAGCTTCTCCTTATGACCTTGTGATCACCCCTATAAGCATGGGTGACCTCTGAAAAGCCTTGAGATGGGAGCACTGTAGTGGGCCCCATGGAATGTTAGAGTTGGTCCTGCAGGAGAAGTCTTGCCCCCATAAAGGGACTCTGGAAACACTTAAATGACTCTTCTTTTGGGTCCTGGCCTCTGCTAGGGAGATCTGATAGGGCTCCCACTTCTGATACCTTCATGACCTCGGGCAAGACTCTAAACTGTTGAGTGCTCTTGGCAGCTAGAAACAAGTTGGCCTGCCTTGGTGATGGAAGTTTCCTCACAACAAGGAATCTCAGGGGTTCTTAGACTTTTTCTGTTCATCTTAAACCTGTTTGGCAGTAAAGTGAACCTATAAAAACGCTCAAATTCATGTTTTTGTTTAGAAATATGTTTATGAAAATATTTTTTAAAACAACAAAGTTCACAGACCCCAGGTTGAGAACTGCTGCCTTATTTTCCCTAAATCTTTGAGATCACCAGTTTGGGGGCACTCCCAGTGTAGAAATTCCCTTCCATTGATGCAACTTAAATTTCAGTAATTTATAGCCATAAAGAGTTGCCTGGGACACTGAGATGGTGTTAGTCAGTCAATAAACATTTATTAAGCTTCTGCTATGTACCAGAGACTGTGCTAAATACTGGGGATGCAAAGAAAGACAGTCCCTGACTTTCCCATGGTTGCACAGCTAATGTGTCAGAGGTGGGATTGGAACTTTGGTTTTCCTAACACTTAACATCAGCCTCACTCCACTCTGGCATACTGCCTCCCTGCATCAGTGACTCAAATAGGGAGTAGTAAAACTGAGGATGAAAGTATAAAGAAGCAGGATAGACAATCTCTTAGAAGGAATAAAACTGAAACTTTACCTGTACCCCTTCCCCACACTCCTCACAGGTCTTCAAATCATGGCATAACCACTTCCCCTGACCCCGTACACAAACCTTGGACACAGCTGTCTTCACTCAATGTGACTTTATTTGTTAAATTCACATACTTGACAACTGTATATTTGATACAGCAACAGAAATTATTCCTCTATCTAGGCCAAACTAGTCCTTCTAGACTTGATCTCAGTAAGACAAAACAGAAAGGCCAGGAGCACTGAAAATCTTAAAAAGTGTTGATAACAGGGTTAGATGTTTGTGTTCATCCATCTAAACCCCCAAGATCAGTTCCTTTACCAGATTTTAAGCTACCCTCTTAGACCCTACGCTCTTTGTAAAGGACAGGATCCGTAATCTTACACAATCACCTTTAATTTTCTGTCTTCCTATCACTTAGCACAATGCATCATACAGTCACGATGTTTGTTGACTCAAAATATATAATTCTGTGTGGTATCACTGGCAACTTCTGCTTTTGTGCCTGTAATGCCCTCAGTCTACCCTTTGATTCAGGGGCTGAGTCAATACCCTCCACCTCCCCCACCTCTCCCAGAACTAAAGGAATTCAGAATCAGTAGAATTCAATGCAGAATCTCTCCTTTCACTTTTAAATGTGCAAGTAGGAGGGGAGAACACATTTGATGTAGATGGCACAAATCAGATTTTTAAGTGCCAAACTTTCAGATTCTGGGAATTTAAGTTCTGTGAATGTCTCCACAGAGAAAACTAAGGGCAGAGACAGAGGACCTTCGACCTTCCCGTCTAATCTATCACCTTTTCTTACAGGAGGGAAACAGACTCAAGAGAGGTTAAGTAACTGGTTCAGGATCACACAGCTACTATTTTCCCCAAGTCTCCCTCAATTCCAGCCCTCCGTCCCTTCCACAAAATCAGTTTACTTGAGCCTTGAGATACAAAAGCCTTCAGTTTATGCATGAGTTCCATTCCTAGAGCAGTGGGTGACCATTTTACCAAAAAGAACAGCTCCTTCAGGTACCCTGCAGCAGAACCTTTCATAACAAACAATCCCATTTCTGTAAACTGAAATTATCTTGGATGTCCCTACTTATGGCCTTATGGCTCAAAGTCTGGAAGACTTTGGGGCCACAAGTGAGAACTAAAGGCTTTCCTTCTATGGCTACACACCAAATTGGTGGTCAACAAGGTCAGCTTTTGTTGCCAGCAGGGAAGAGGTTGAAAGACAAGTCATAGAAGGGAGGAAGCAACATCTTCATTAGTCTTCTACTAGGTCCTAAGTAGAGGCAGCCAGGTACAATGACAAGAACATTCCCTGGCTGTGGAGTCAGGATGTGGGCCCAAATCTTGTCTCTGCTCCTTAGAAGAACTGTGTGACCTCAGGCAAACCACCTGACCTCCAGGAGCCTCAGTTTCCCATCTGTAAAATGAGGAGGTTAGCTCTAAATCTAAGGATTGAATTAAATCAACACTTGAAGAGAATATATGAATATAATCTTTTTGAATAAGCTTTTGGGATTCAAAGACAAGTTTATTATTTTGAATATCCAAAACCCAAACAAGTGTTTTATGAACAAACAAAAGAGACCTTTAGGAGCTGTGTGATACAGGGCAATTTACTTCACCTCTCAGCCTCAATTTCTTCATCTATAAAATGAAGGAATCTGAGGTCTCTTAGAGCTATAAATCCAGTTCTCTGTAACTGGCTTTCTCAGATAAGACTACATGATTGGGACAGCTAGGTGGCACAATGGAGAGAGCTCCAGGCCTGGGGTCAAAAGAACTTGAAATCTGACCACAGATGTTTCCTAGCTGTGTGACTGTGTTTGCCTAACCCTTGCCCTTCTGTCTTAAACATTTGCTACTAAGACAGAAAGTAAAAGTTTAAAAAAAAAAAAAAAAAGCTAGCAACAAGACCCAAGTTATGGATTCAATCCCAATTTAAACTGGTTTATTTTGCTCCGTGTTTATGGGACCTGAGTGCTTTCCCTATTTACTAAAGCTTCTCCCCCACCAACAATAACGTTTCATATTTGTCACAAGGGGGAGCCATAGGATTACAGAACAGTTTCTTTCCTACAGTTAGACCTGGAAGAGACCTCAGAGGCCATCAGTTCAGAGATTATGACTTGTCCAAGGTGAGAAAGTTTCTGAGACAGAATTCCAAGCTAGTTGCTCCTGATTCTCAAGACCTAAACTCTATCCCATAACCACACTAGCAAGATATTAGTATGGATTGGTATAAATCCGCCCTCTCTTCCCCCTAGGAAAAGAACCTGCTACACCTTCAGATGCAAAGGAACACGATGTTCCCAGCTAACTAAAGAAAAGCTATCATCCTAACACTGTCTTGACAACACGAAAGAGACTGAACCTCAGTCTCTCCATCCCCTAGATCGGGCTGCAGGCATATGTGGCTAATCCAAAAATAGAGTAGGCTGCAAATGCCACTTCTTAAAGACTTTCTTCTATTCATCTTGCATCATTGACTGAAACAAGTGAGCCGTGGGATAGAGGTGGAAGATGGAGAGAAGAGGTTAATGACAACAGAAATTACCCTAAATAGAGTTAACCAAGATCGATCACACATAGGTCAAGAACTGGAAGAAATCTCTGAGGCCTTCATTTTATAGGTGGGGAAACTCAGGTCCAGAAAAGTAGCAATTTGCCCAAGGTCACACTAATAGCAAGGGTCAGACGTGGGATTTGAACCTGGGTCCTTTGCTTGAGAACTGGTTCTCTTTCCATGGTACCAAGGTCCTGATTGAAGTTGGAACTGTTGTGAAGGCTTACATTTGACCCACAGAGTAAAAGGTACAGAGCCCACATATCTATCCAGACGCCTATTTGATGTCCTTTCTTATTGAACCTAACTGCCTATCTCTTCCACTATCCATTTCCCGAAACTAGTAACTTGAGTCCAACCAACCCGACTGACTTTTCCCTCAACCTCCCCTGCAGCCAGTTCCCCATGTGAAGTCCAGTGGGTTTCCGGATTCTGGCCCTTCAAGCTTCTAACAGAATACAAAATGAAAAAAGTAGACATTTGGCTGGTGGTTGTCCAGTGCCACCAATCAGAACTTCTCAAAGGAGAGACGAAGTGGCTGAGAAATCTGCAATCCACCAGGTTGGAAAGAGGAACTGAAATGTTAATCCAGGATCCATCTAAAGGAAGAAAAAAAAAAAGTAGCAAAGATGGCAGAAATCAGAAAATAACAGCCACGTCAAGTCAGTATTGCTAAATCCTAATTGCGTAGGGTTGATTTAGTAACGCTTAGTTCACATTCCTACAAAATATCCCAAAGTGAGAAACTTTCTGGCAGAAATTAAAATGTCATCTTGGGGCTACTTTCTTCTCAAGGGTTCAAAGTATTTCCCATAGTTAACCACTGTAGGATTAAAAATTAATATCCAAAATACTCCAAGTATTGTTTTTTATAAGATTTTAATAATAATAACTTGAAGCAAAGAAAAAAATATATAGCCTCAGTAAAAAAGCTTTCCCAGACTATAAACCCAGGAGAGAGCCCAGAGCTGTCAGAGCAGAGCTCCCTGAGAGCGGGGTTTCCAGCCAATTTATTTCCCAAAAACGTGAAGATGTAGCTTAAAGGGGTGCTGGGTGATGTAGTTCAGGTGTATCCAATTTCTATTTACACACCACCTTTCCTTTTTTGAGTAAATACTACTATCTCCTGCTAGGTTTGTACTATTTGCCCCCAAAATGCAAGCTCCTGAGGGCAAGGACTGCTTTCACTTTTGTCCCCAATGCCTGTGTGTATTGAGTTTGTTGAGTAAAGAGTGACCATTTTGAAAGCAAGTAGAAGACCAGAGAAGGTGACTTACCTGCAGTACATAGATAACCAGACTCCAGGCCAATCCAACCCAAGTGAGGCCTTTTCCACTGGACTACATAGCCAGCTGGCATCTGTCTCCACTATCCCCAGACTTTATTACTCTTCTCATTCTCACCAGTCCACCCTTTCCCCCCATTTGAAAGATTTCTCTGACTAGTTTTTAAATTCCTTGAGCGCAGGGACTTTCATTTTTGTCTTTGTAGTCTCAGCACTCGGCATAATGCCGGACACAGTTAAACTAAATAATTGCTGGCTGATTGCTCGATACTCCCTCCATAACAGCAGGTCATCCTCATCAAGGCATCCTTCTATGAATATCCCAAGTCAAGTGAATATCCAAGGACCCAAGACTCAGGTTCCATACCCAGACACCCATAGCCCTCGCTCCCATCTGTATCACCTGATGGTGACTGCAACCAGACCATCCAGCCAAATGGAAGTCCAGTCCATTTAGTCATGGAAGAGAAGCTGCTCCTCCATCCCCTCCCCTTAGAGGGCTCACCTGAGGCAGGTGGTCAAGGTCAAAGTGGGCTTTCAGGCAAAGATGCCCCCAATGGTGGAGGCCAAGATGATGGCGAGGATAATGCAGCAAATCATGATCATAATCTTCTTCTGCTCATCCAGGAGAAGGGAAGAGAAAGCAAAGAAGCAACAGGATACCATTGTACAAAGGGAGCTCTACGGGCATTCCAGGGCAACTAAGCTAGTAGAGGAGGAGGAAGAGGAGAGAACAAAGATGGAACTGGCTTTTGGAACCCAAGATGCTGCCATTGAGCACTTCATTCCAAGCATGGAAAGCCCAAGACAAATAATACAGGATCCTAGAGTTGGAGTTAGAAACACCTTCAGAAGCATCTACTTCAACCTCCTCCTTTACAGATGGAGGAAACTAAGCCTAAGACATTCCCGAGGTTATATAAATACTAAGAGTCTGGGGCAGGTCTTCCTGACTTCCTGAGGTCCGTCGCACTATCCTCTGTCACATTACCTCCTACCCATTAAATGTAGTTTTCCCCCAAGGCAGTGTCCAGGCTATCTTCAGTCCCCCTTGGTCACCTCATCCATTTCCATGGCTGCCATGATCACCTGTATGTAGTTGTCTCCCAAACCTAGATTTCTAATACTCAAGTTTTCCCCAGAGCTTCGGACCTTCTTCAGTAACCGCCTATTAGCTATTTCCACCAGGATGTGCCACTGTCAAAATGTCAAAACTCAGCAGAGAAATCTCCCTTCCCTCGTAAATTCTGTTTTTGTTGACACAAATTACATCAACCTAGTTACTCAGGCTCAGAATCTATCAGCCGGCCCCCAAATATCTCACATCTCCACCCTCATTCTATTCCTACTGCAACCATACCATAAGCTCTCAGAGGGCAGGTCTGTGATTTAATCTTTGCATTCCCCAGCACCTAGCAGGACACCCATATTTGGTGCTAATTAAACCAGGCACTAACTTAATTTCAAGTCTAGTCTCATTGCACCAGGACCCATTTCCCAGGGAATCTAGTTCAGCGTGTAGGATTTGAACAAAACCTGAAAATAGCATTAATCACAGTGGAATACTTATCACTGGACATCCATGGGGGAAAGTAGGGAAAGATAAGGCATTCTGATAATCAATATAAACTCATTTATTTAAATTAACAATAAAATAATCAAGTTTCCATTAAAAAAAAAAAGACCAAAAACCCTTTGGGCACACAATATAATTCCCAGCCTCATACATGAGACCAAAGGCACATAACTGGAGTTTGTTCCTTCTTGGCACCAAAGCCAGACCCCTCTCTTGAATGCCAGACTTCACAGCTGTGGGCAAGAATGGTGCTGAGATCCCCATGGCTCTGTCTATGTATTGAAGGGTGTTTAGAATAACTGCAAAAGACCTACTGGACAGTGGCCTGGAGTAGAGATCCTGCTCCATCCCTGGAACCATTAAGGTTAAGGGTTAAGTCAATAAAGGATGGTATGTACCTGGGATGCTTAGGAGCAAGGAGTCTGGGGACAAATCTCATGCACCAGTGAGAAATCTATCAGCTTCTGTTGGCATAAATATATTATCGACATGATGAGAACTTCTGGACGCTACAGCCTACTTCGGAATGATCTAAAGAAGATTTTTAATACCATTAGCTCCCTCTCGGCATGATGAGGGAAAGACCAAACTCTCTTTGTTAAGAGAAAAGTATATTAACAGCAAATGCCATTTGGTCAAAGTCCTACCCCTAACCAAGTGGTTCTGTCAACATAGACCTTGGAGAGAAGATCTCTGAATGGTACCCTGAATGGTCCTTGATTTCTAGTGATCCTTTGTACAAACTGGACCTGTGCATCAAGGACAAAGAGAACAAGGGTCTGGTAGACAAGCAAGCCAGTGGACTAGGGTGTTCTTGGGATGATGATATCCAAACCTAGGCATTTGCCCTAGATTTTTCATGCAGAAAATGGCCCTCAGGAAGAGTATGTTCCCATCAAGGTTCCTCCCAAAGCTGCGCAAAGAGCTAGTTGTTCCCTCATCTATGAAGTCCCTCAAGCTAATTCTAGAGGTTATACCCAGAACCTCTACTCTCCAAGTTCCAGATCACACATAAACACATACACACACACACACACACACACACACACACACACACACACACACACGCACACACACGCACACGCACATGAGGAACTAAGAGTCTACACTGGCTACTTGCCCTCCCTTTGGGGTAAAGGGCCAAACTGGTAAGGAGTCTAAAGGGCAAAAGATCCCAATTCTTACCACTCCCCCTACATCCCCTCCAGTTCCTTCTGGTACAGTAATCTGAAAAAATCATTGAAACTACCCCAAGCCCTTGGAACAACAGAGGGAAAACAAGGGACAAGAAGCCCTCAACCCCAACCCTTATCTTGTGATATTACATGGGATTAAGCCTCAAACTCTTCCTCCATAAGCCAGTTTTCAAATATTTGAGTTCTCACCAGCCAGCAGAGAGAAAGTTCCATGACCTTCTCCACTAGACAACAGCTGGTTTCCAAGACACATACTCCAAAACACAGCCAAGGATGGGCTCAGCTTTGGCCAACGATGACCTCAGAGGCTTATGTCATCACATTCCCTCCTTAGGTAAACATGTGAGAGCAGATAAATATCCACTAAGGAATTAGAAGTCAACACTGGCCTCTTGGCTGCCCTAGAGAATGAACAGCCAAAAGCTGAGTTTCAAGGGACTGGGCCTTCTTAGAGACCCCATTTCTTATCATACCAGTTTCTTTTCTAATTCCGGTGTCTAAGGAGTGTTACAAAAATCAGGGTTAGCACAATGCTGGTGGGAAGAGGCCCAGGTTTGTGCCTTCCCTTTGCCAGTTGGCAGAGTGAGACTGATTTCTGCTTTGTGTTTTCTTAAACATTTGTTAAAGAAATAGGCAATAAAGAAAAAAATATTGTAGTTCCTGAGAAACAGAGTATTCCATGAGGTAGAAAGCAGCATCCTGGGAGGCATCTGAAGGGGGCTCCCAAGCTGCGACTCCAGAAAAGTAGGCTTGGTCATTAGCCAAGTAGGCCTGGGAGGCACTTCACGGCTGGAGAATGGGTTCGTGGGACACTCAATCTCCAAAAAGAGATTTACGGTTGGGTCAGGACAGGGTGGACACCTCCTGGATTGGACAAATGGCAAACCAGACCCAAGATGGGGTTAACTGGGACACGAAGGCACATGTCCTGCTCACTCCTAGAGACTTTGGAGAGGCAACTCCTATCCGGTCCAAAGGAAGAGGTGCAAGGATCCAACTGGGATAGGAGCAGGTGCTGGGAGAGGCAGGGGAGCAGATGTTGGTCAGTGCACAGGTGGTCGGCGAGGATCAACGGGACGCAGCAGCAGGCCAAGGAGGTGAGGGGCAGGAAGGAGTTACTAGAAAAAGGGAAGAACAGCAAAGGGGAGAGTCAATTAACAACTCGGCAGAGATTCAACTCAAAAACCCAAAGCACAGCCAGGAAGTGAGTCACTGAGCAGGGAACGAGAAGTCCCCATTCCTAGAGGAGAGGACGCTTCTGATTCTTTTTGGGCACAGGCCAAACCCTAGTGCAGTCTGCTCAGAGACGGGTCGGCCCAAGGGGCACGAGAGATCATAGGCTTCAGAGTCTAAAAGGGCACTGGATCATTTAGTGTAGGCCCCTTACCTTTCATGAGTGAGTAGAGAAGAGCACAGGAAAGATGGGGAGACAGATAGAGACAGGGGAGAAAAAGCAACAGAGACAGAGAGAAAGAGAAGGAAAACAGAAAGAAATGCCCCGTCCCTGAGAGACTCTACATGGAAGGTGATATTAGTGAATCTTTTTCTCTTCGCCAGGAGATTTCAGAAGCTCTCAGGTGCTTCATGCAGTCAGATCAGCAGGATTTTATTATTATTTTAAGTAGAAACAGCTTTAAAGCTTTTTTTTTTAAGGCACTGTAAAAATATCTAATTTGATTCTCACAACAACCTGGGAGATAGATGCTATTATTACCCCCATTTTACAGATGAGGAGACTGAGGCAGACATCAGTTAAGTGACTTGCCCACAGTCACACAGCTAGTGCTTAAGGTTACATTGGAACTCCGGTCTTCCTGATTCCAAGTCCAGAACTCTAAGTGCCATATCCCATTGCCTCTCAGGAACCTCGACCACCCCCGCCCCACGGGGCATCAGAACGGGAGTGTAGAAGACGAAATTGTAAGAGATTCTGCTTGAGAAGGAGAGTTGTGTTAGCCTCCTGACCATGTTTTATATCCTTTACATTGCTAACTCCAGACTCAATGTTCAATCCTTAAGGGAAGGGGTCGGCAACCTTTTTGGCCATGAGAGCCATAAACACCACATTTTTTATAATGTCATTTCGTGAGAGCCATACAGAGCTCACAGTGCCGCTCCTGTAACGGCGCCTGAAAAAAAAAGGACTTTATGGCTCCTGCAGAAAGAGCCATATCTGGCCCTCGAAAGAGCCAGATATGGCTTGAGAGCCACACGTTGCCGACCTGCTTAAGGGGGTTCTGTGACTAACAAAGGCCTCCCTGACTCACATAAAGGCTAATTCTAATACCCAAAAGCATTTATTTCACTGGAGCTTGCTAATTCTAAGAGCATCCAGGAGGAAGTAACCAAGTAGGAGACCAAAGAACAACAGAACCCAGACACCAGCTGTCTGGGACTAATTCCAGTCCTCTTCCCAACAGGGGCACCCCAGCCAATGAGCCCAGCATCGGGGGTTCATTCATATATTGATTTTCTGTTTTCCTAGCCAGATTGCCCCAGCCCTACCCCAGGACCATCACGTCATCTCTCCTCGTCTTTCCTCCTCTCCCTCCAGAAAGCAGAAGGTCCAACCCAGGGAGAGCCCACACTCTCGGGTCACATGAAATGTAGAGTTGGACAAGAAGGAAGTAGCCTTAACCAGAGAAGGAACGGAATTAGGGGAAAGATATAGATGAGGGGATGGAGAGGAGAAAAGGAGTCAGAGGATCACAAATTAGATCTGAAAGGGGCCTCACAACCCCATCTAGTCCAGTCCCGTTCACTTGACAAGTGAGGAAACTGAGGCACAGAGGCAATGTGACTTGCCCAAGGTCACAGTTATTAAGTAAGCTAAGACTATATCTGCAGATCAAACAAATGACTAGAAATGTCACTGTTTAGAATGTCACACTTGGACAGTCTTACAACCAGACCACACAAATCACATCCTAAAGAGAGCTGATTATGTTTTGTGTGATAATATAGGCATAACCCAGACTGAATTACGTGTCAGCTCTAGGAGGGGGAAGGGAAGAAGAGAGGGAGACAATCTGAATCATATAACTTTTGGAAACTTTTGTGGAAATCTGTTATTAAAATAAAATAAAGCTAAAAAGAGCTGATCAATATTAATCATTCCCATTTCTATACCATTTAAAGAGTTTCAGGGGCACTTAGGCAGCCCAATGGATAAAGAGCCACACCTGGAGTCAAGAGGACCTGGGTTCAAATGTGGCCTCACACACATCCCAGCTGTATGACCCTGGGCAAGTCACTTAACCCCAATTGCCTAAGCTTTTACCACTCTTCTGTCTTAGAATTGATACTAGGACAGAAGGTTATGGGTTTGTTTGTTTGTTGTTAAAGAAGAAGGTACAAATTGGGCCTTCTTCCCAATAACCCTGATGTGGGTAAATGCAACTATTGCTATCCCTCATTTTACAGATGAGGAAACTGATGTTTCGATTAAGTGACTAATCCCAGGTCATACGATAATGGAATTAGAACTTAAGAGCCAGGTATTCTGGCTCCCGAGTCGAGAGTTCTTTCCACTGCTTCCCCCACCCCCAACACATACACACTTGGCCTTTCCTTCATCAGCTGATTCGCTATCGGTAGCAAATAAAAAAGGAAAACAATTCCAGGTTTTTCTATCACTTCTCTGAGATTCTCAACACACTCGGTAGATTATATATAGGGCAATAAGCATTTTTTAAAATTATATTTACAAGAGAGCTAAAACATCATTAAAAAAAAAAACCTCCCCCCACCCCAAATGCAAATGCGATGAGTCAAGGAAGAACCCAGAAACAGACCCCCAAAGCCCAGGTCAGTGCACAGCTCCGTTTACAAGAAAATCGAGCACTCGCAGAAAGCGAGGCGCAGGATGCTCCAAGCCAGAGTATTCAGAGAGAAGCCCCCAAGCTCCACGATAATCCGAAACCCCATGCTTCCCCCAGAGATACTGGGGGGAGGAGAAAGGAGAGGCAGACCCAGAACAAGACCGATTAAGTGGAGAATTTGAAATGTCACCGTCTCCAGGGCACACACACGTGCGACACCAAGGCCAGACTATAGGCGACGGCCCCTGGCCCGGGCCTGATGCCTCACTCCCAAGAGACTGAGATTGTCTGAAGCAGAAGAGATGAGGAGATGCCGAGATCAAGGCTGTTAGTCCTCTCCCCGAGAAGCCAGAGAGCCCCCGCAGAAGGCCTGCTCGGTGCTACTTACGGTTCAGTGCCAGCAGTCACCGGGAGCTGCTGCTATTTCAGCCCGACGGAAAGCCCGATGATCAGAGCTAAAATGCCCAGTAACACCACCACTATGATAATGATAATTACCATTTTCTGGAGGGGAGGCACAAGAGAGAGGAAGAAGAAATTATCGTGAGTAACCAAGAAGGGCAAATGAGCTGGCTGCGGTCCCTTCATTCGGAGCTAATCCAGAGCCGTCAATGAGCAAACCTGGCATCGGAGAGGAGGAAGGCCCAAGAACTTCTTGAGTGAACTTTTTAAGACAATTTCAGCTCAGGTTGTAGGAGGCCACTTCCTCCTAGATTAACAGATTTGGCTGAGGGAAAATTCCTAATTTAACTATTATTGATAAGGAGACGGAACATTCACTTGTTCCATCGCAGCAGAGATAGTTTCTGACCTTAACAATATATTTGTCTAAGAGACTGAATTTCTAAATATTCCTCATTTGGTGGGAATGTTTCTTTTTTCTTCTTTTTTTTCCACTCCCTTTCTATCTTTCCACTTCCACTTTCTATCTTTTCTTTTTTTTTAAACCCTTAACTTCTGTGTATTGGCTCTTAGGTGGAAGAGTGGCAAGAGTGGGCAATAGGGGTCAAGTGACTTGCCCAGGGTCACACAGCTGGGAAGTGTCTGAGGCCGGATTTGAACCCAGGACCACCCGTCTCTAGGCCTGACTCTCAATCCACTGAGCTACCCAGCTGCCCCCTTACTTTCTATCTTAGTAGCAATTCTAAGATAGAAGAGCAAGGGCTAGGCAAACAGGGTTAAGTGACTTGCCCAGGGTCAGTCACACAGCTAGGAAGTGTCTGAGGCCAGATTGGAACCCAGGTCCTCTTGACTGCAGGCCTGGCAATCTATCCACTATGCAACCTACTTGCCCTGAGACATAAGTTTCTTGAAAGCAAAGGTGTTTCCTTTTTGACTTTGTACAACTGAGGAAACTAAGGTTCCCCCTTATGCAGGTAAGGGAAACTGAGTGCCTTCCCTCCACTGTACAATCAAAGAAACCAAAGCCCCTTCACTGTACAGATTGAGGAAACTAAGACTCCCCCAATTAATACCTCATACACTGTGTCCAATACAAAATAGGGGCTTAATAAATGCTTGTTGATTGACTAATACCTAATAAATGTTGACCTGAACCAAATTGATGCCAGTGAGGAAGGATACAGAAATTATCCAAGTTTCCACATTACTACTACTACTACTACTACTACTACTACTACTACTACTACTACTACTACTACCACTACTACTACTACCACTACTACTACTACTACTACTACTACTACTATTACTACTACTACCACTACTACTACTGATAGCTGACATTAAATAGCACTTCCAACTTTTACAAAGTTCTTAGCATACATAATTTCCTTTGATCCTCACAACAATCAGGTTCAACAGATGTTATATCTCCATTTCACAGATAAAATGAAAATTGGTTCAGAGATTGTGACTTGCCTAGGGTCATATACTTCCCAAGTGTCAGAGGCAGGATTTGAACCCAAGTCTCTCTTGAATCCACATCCTGTACGCTGTCCACCACACCAAACTGCCCTTCACTTCTCCCTAGACCAGCGGTTCCCAAACTTTTTTGGCCTCCCACACCCTTTCCAGAAAAAAAAAAATATTACTTAGCGCCCCTGGAAATTAATTTTTTTTTTTAATTTTAATAGCAATTAATAGGAAAGATAAATGCCGGTGGCCATCACCGCTCCCCTGGATCTCTGCAGCACCCACCAGGGGGCGGTGGCGCCCACTTTGGGAATCACTGCTCTAGGGAATAATAAACTGCAAGGAGGCAGGGAGGACGAGGTTTACTATCATCCCAGCAATCCTCGGGCACACTAGCAAAATGGACTACAAAGAGATCACATAACTGCTCTGAAGAGAAGGCCTGATAAAGAGCAGCCCAAAAGCAAGTTTCTGGCTCCCAGAACCCCAGCATAGACAACAGTTAAGCTTAGAAAAGACGGAGAAAGCAAGGATGCCAGAGGCCAAGAAACCAGGTAGAAAAATGTGAGAAACTGCCGCCACCTAAGCAAAAATATCTTTTGATGCCAAATCCTGGTCATGAAGGAACTGAGACAGGGAAGCGCTCGGGTGGAAATGTTTCTATTTCTACTGTGTGCTGGGGCAGCCAGTGCTCACATCACCAAGCTAGTAAAAGACAGAGTCAGCCAGAGCGCAGGTCACCCAACCCCACATCATGGTGCCACCCATTCGGCCTCTCTAAAATGCCACCAACGTGCCCAAAGTGAGATTGGAAACCAGCCTGGCTGGTTCATTGCCTGAGTCCACTTTGTCATTCTGATGGCCGAAGTAACAAAATGCCTGGGATGAGAGAGGTTCGGCCCTCTTGTATGAGCTCAAAGCAAGGCCCTGGAGAAGACAGTTCAAGACAGTCCTGTGTTCTGAAAGACTCGGAGCTACCAATCAGGCCCAATGAGAGGTGAGATTTTGGTGTGACACCCAATCACTGCCTTTGAAGCATGAGTTCTCACTTAGAAGTTCATTCTGTGAAGAATATTTTTTTTTTTTTGTTTTTGTTTTTGTTTTTAACCCTTAACTTCTGTGTATTGGCTCCTAGGTGGAAGAGTGGTAAGGGTGGGCAATGGGGGTCAAGTGACTTGCCCAGGGTCACACAGCTAGGAAGTGTCTGTGTGAAGAATCTTAAACACTCTCTGGCACAAATGAGGAAGCCAAACCATTAGACAGAGGAGGAAACTGAGGGCCCCAACTGTATAAGGAAGCCAAGAGCCTTAATTGTACAGATCCCAGATCTCACTGTATCCATGAAAAAAACAAGGAATCCCATTAGACAGATGAGGAAACCAAAGGCCCTTATTGTACAGATGAGAAAACCAAGGAGCTCTATTGTATGGATGGTCCTCACTGTATAGTTAAGAAAACCGAGTCCCAGAGGGGATGGGCCTTATTCTAAGGTCACACAGCAGAAAGCCGATAATTCGACCCTAGCTCACGGGACTCTTAGTCCAACACCACCTGTTTGCCTGAGCCCACGTGAGAATGGGATTCCGGCCAGTCCAAAATGGGAATGAAGGGGTGGTGGCAATTCTACTGGGAAGACTAAGACAGAAGCTGGGCAGACAGGAAGGGCTGACCAGGGAGAGGATAAGGCAGGTGGCGCCCAGGCCGAGGATCTCACCCTCCGCGCTTCGCTCTGGTACTTCACGGCCTTTTTAGTGTCAGCCACAGCCGTCTCCACGAAGCCCACAGACTGGTCCATGTTGTTCTCAATGCGATCAATCATGGCTCCCTTTCCCAGAATGGAAGAGGCAGCGGCAGCAGAAGGCAGAGATGGCCCGACAGAAAAGAGGAAAGAGAAAGAGCAGGCAAAAGGTAGGCGCTCTCTTCACGCAAGGCCCCGAGGGACTCTCACCTTCCGGGCCTGACTACGGTATTTCACAGCCTTCTTGGTCTCGTCACGAGCCTTCTCCACATGGTCCACTGTATGCATCACATTCAGTTCTATGTTATCTATCATCTCCCCCTGCAAAGGACAGATATTGGTCATAGCACAGCCCAAAGCCCATCCCACTCACACTTCAGGGCTGCTGGCCCCGAGAGAGAACTGCCCCATGGCTGTTCCCCAAGAGTCAAGAGGAGATGGAGCTCAGGAATCTTTTTTTTTTTTTAAACCCTCACCTTCCTTCTTGGAGTCAATACTGTGTATTGGCTCCAAGGCAGGAGAGTGGTAAGGGTGGGCAATGGGGGTCAAGTGACTTGCCTAGGGTCACACAGCTGGGAAGTGAGGCCAAATTTGAACCTAGGACCTCTGGTCTCTAGGCCTGGTTCTCAATCCACTGAACCTCCTAGCTGCCCCCTGAGCTCAGGAATCTTGAAAGATTAGTCCTTACTTTCAGGCATTTACTAAGGGCTCCAGATATATTCTCTCATGTAATCCTCATAATCTCCAAGGCAGACTACAAGGATTTTACTCATTTGTTTTGTTTTTGTTTTATTTGTTTGGTTTTTTGGACTACAAATATTTTTATCCTCACTTTGCAGATAGGGATGCTGAGGCTGGTGCAAAGTTGCCCATTATCCAGGAAAAGAGCCAGGAATAGGACCAGGTCTTTGAATGCCAAGTCCATTGCTCTGTTAGCCCATACTCCCTCCCCTAAAGGCCTTGGATCACACTCCAAAAGTGAGTTAGAATGCCGTCCCCTCCTGAGTCAGTTAGTTCTTTCTTAATCAAAGGGTCAGTCCTTAATGGGACCGTGGTTTTCTCTTTAAAAAAAAAAACAAAAAAACAAAAAAAAACCTCTTACCTTCTCTCTTAGAGTCAATACTGAGTATTGGTTCCAAGGCAGAAGAGGAGTAAGGGCCAGGCAATGGGGTTTAAGGGACTTGCCCAGGGTCACAGTTAGGGAGTGTCTGCAGCCAGATTTGAACCCAGGACTTCCTGACTCCAAGCCCAGTGCCCTATCCACTGAGCCACCCAGCTGCCCCTTCCCACGTAGTTTTCTCTAAGGCCATTCATTTCACATTGGTCTTCTCATAATATCACTTAAGATGGAGGTTCTGAATCTTGGGTCCATTAACTTTTTTTTTATTTTAATAACTGTAAATTATTCATAAATAAATAAATTCAATTCATTGATTTCCTTTGTAATCTTGTTTTATTTTACACATTTGAAAAGTTTATTCTGAGAAAGGAACCTTAGACTTTAACAAACGATATAAGGGGTCCATGACAGAAAAGACCAAGAACCTCTACTGTAAATGATTGGGGGTTTTGGCCTACCCCAGCTGCTGTAGTAGTGTCCTCCCTGTCCCTCCCTCCCCAGGAAGGAGTCTCTGAAGGAGACGCCCTACCCCCGGGTTGGCGAACCTATGGCACAAGTGCTGGAGTGTGCCGGAAGGGGCTGCTCCCTTCCCCCTCTCCACACAGCCTCAGGACATTTCTCCCATCACCCGCCCCTCAGCCCAGCAGCCCAATGGGAGCGCTTCCTCCTTCCCCTGTCTGGGGTAAGGCAGGGGGGCTGCAGTCTGGCCATGCAGGCTCTGAAAGGTTTGCCATCACTGCCCTAACCCTTTCACATACACACCACCCCCCTTTCTCGTGCCGAGAAAGAGAACTCTAATTCCTGTCTTCAGTCCATTCCCTGGTATGCAGAGGTCGAAGGCCCCACGCCCCATGCACCAAGACCTCCTCGGCCTCCCCCATCACGGTAGACTAGCCGGGAAAGAAGAAGAGTTCACTCACCATTCCCCAAGTCTCACACCCGATCCTCGCATGGCATTGTGGGCAGAAAACAGAAAGTGGGGGAGGAGAACTTGAGAAGTGGGTGCTAAGGTCTAGAGGAGAATACCTGGGGTCCCTGGCATCTGAGGTCAAGTAAACTCTACAAAGAGGAGGAGAGAAGGGGGGATTCCTGCCCTACAGGAGTGCTGGGAACTAGCTTTGCTAACCGGTCAACAGGTAACAGGGTGAGAGCCAAGCCTTACAGTCTTGTGGTAAAAGGAATAATTAATGATAATAATGGGAGTGATGGCAGCTCCCTTTGTGTAGTGCTTCACGGCTCACCCTCCAAAGCGAAGAAGACCTCCAGCACATCGGATGGACCCTTGTAGCAAACTAACTTATGGGACAACATGGACAAGAACCATAAAGGAGTGGCATGAAGAGATTGCAATAGCCCACGTGGGTGGCTCACCTATCAGCTGGAATACTTATAGGTCCCAAAACATTTTCCTCCAACCCACCCTTTGAGGAATTAAGGTGACATTTAACAAATCCCCATTTAACAGATGAGGAAACTGAGGTTCATAGAAGTGACACAATCATGCATCTGCTTTGTGGCCCAGCCAGGAACACAAGACTTGGAGCTGAAAAGAACCTTAGGGAAAGTCTTGTCCGGCTTCTTTATTTACAGATTAGGAAACAGAACCTCAGAGAAGAGAGATGAATTGGCCGTGGTTCCATGGCCAGGAAGAGACAGAACTAAGAGTTAAAACTAAATTCCATGAGCTTCGTACCACGCCGAATTGGTCCTCTCGGCTTCCGCCCAAGGCCCTAAATTCCTTTTGGGTTTTCTGAGATGAACTGCTTAATTGAATCTCTTTCCTGCCTCCTTCCCTGGGTCCTAAGCTGTGTCCTCCTCCTGGTCACTGCCCCTGCCCAGTGGCAAGTTACCTGGTTTTCCACTAGCATAGCGATATCCACAAACATGTCGTGGAGCTCCTTGATGCTGCTCTCGAGCCGGACGATGTCCTTGTGCCGCCCTTCAATCTCGCTGAGTGCTTGCTTAGAGATCTGAGAGTCGATGATCTGTAACACATCCATTCCCATTACATGTGCTGCCCAGGCCCTGGCAGGCTGCCTGCCAGGCTACACACGCACACCCTTTAGTCAAGTAATGATTCAGCACCTTCTAGGTACAAAGCAAGGGAAATATGGCCATGGAGTCAAGAGGATCTGAGTTCAAGTTCTGCTATAGACACATACTAGCTATGAGACTCTGGGAAAGTCACTAAACCTCTAAGTGCCCCAACCCTCCAATATACAAACTGTTGCTCTCCATCAGTAAAAAGAATGTCCTCGATAGGAGTTCCCCAAAATTGAAAAAAAAAAAATCACAGGCTAGAATTAAGCTTAGAATGATCCTATCCCCTATCTCTCCTAAAAGTTTAAAGTTGTGTACTTAGGGTTGTTGTTGTTATTGTTGAGAAAGGGGCAGTAGAGAAGGAGGGGAGGAGAGAACCAGATTCAACATTTTGCTAGAGAGAATTCCCAGTGAGGACATTCCATCTACCAAGGCACACCAACCACTATGGGGCATTCAGAGATTAAGTAACATGCTCAAAATCATGAGCCCATATGTGTCAAGTCAACAAGCATTTATTAAACACTCACTATGTGTTGAGCACTCTACTGAATCCTGGGAAGACTTATGTGAAGTAAAACAAAGTGAAGTGAATAGAACCACAATACCACCAGTAATGTATGATGATCGACTGTGGACTTAACTATTTTCAACAAAGCGAGGATCCAAAATGGATGCAAGAGACTCATGGCAAAAAAAGGATATCCTCCACCACAAAAGGAACAGAGTCCGAGTGCACTTTATTTCCTCCATGAATTTTTCCCTAATGTAAACAATATATGTCTTGTTTCACAACATGACAAACAGGGAAATATATATTCTATGATAATGTATGTACAACCTATATCATATTACCTCCCTTTGTAGGGAGGGGAACAGTGGAAGAGAGGGGGGGAAAAAAAGAATAAGAAATTTTTGGACATAGGTAATATGAGAAAATTTTTTTCTCTTAAATAAGTATATTTATTATAATTTTTATGTATTTATGATAAATTATATGTATTGTATTCTGTTCATGTTGCATGTTATATATAAGAAAAAGTAAATAAATATCCATGCTTTCAAAAAAAAAAAAAAAGGTAAAAATAGTCCCCATCCTCAGAGGGCTCGCATTCTAATAGAGACCATACACAATCAACTATGTACATAAAAGGTACATAAAAGAGAGTAATGGAGGAGAAAGAGCCTGGAAAGGCCTGCTTCCAGGAAATGGTTAAGTAGTTTTTGTGATAACTCCTGAGGGAAATCAAGGAAGCTAAGGGGTAGAGAAAGGAGAGAGAGCTGGGCTCGAACAAAGATTTTCCTAACTCCTAGGATGGCTCCTTAACCATCATGCTACATTGCCTCTAGTTCAAGGTCCTGGACTTGGGGATACAGAGACAAAATAAGGTACAGGCCCAAGCCTGGACCACGGGGATGTGAGAAATCGAGACCAGGGGCGCCAGGAAAATTGAGTGCCGGGAGTGGCCACTTTTAGCTAGAAGGTGGGTAGGAGCGGGAAGAGGATGGGAATCAGGGGACTCTGCCCTTCACTTCTCCCAAACTCCCAACTCTGAATTCTTACATGTTTCTCTGAAGGTCCCTGCCTCTCGCTGCTAGACACTAATGTAAGCTCCCTGCGGGCAGAGATCATTTCTTTTTTGTCTTTGTCTCACACAAGAGTGCCTGGCCCAGAGCAGGCGATTAATAAATGTCAGTGACTGATTCGATGGCCTGATTGACCGGTGGATCCCCGCTCCATCAAGTCTAAACGTCCCCCTTCCAACCCCTCCAGTCCCCCTTCTTCTCAGGACACTCACCCCAGAAGTGAAAATGGCTGGGTTCCCGCTCTCCAACATCTCTTCCAGTTCCTCGTCTGTGGTTTTCTTGCCAGCTTTATCCCAAAGGAAGGAGAGTGTCAGACACAGAAGACCAGAACTTGAGCCCCCTAGAAACTGGGCCTAAGGTGAGTGGGTTGTGTTCCCTCTCTATAGCTAGGGCCAGGACAAAAGTCGAGAGATTGCAGAAAGCATTCCAATATGGTGGATAGAACACTGGCCCCAAAGGCCAAGAAGGCCTGGGTTCAAATCCAGGCTCTGACACTTACTAGCTGTGTGACCTCAGGCAACTCCCTTAAGCTCACCGAGCCTCAGTTTCCTCATGTGTAAAATGAGGGGGCGACAGTAGAGCTCAGGGAGAAGGCAGACAGGTGCAGGAGAGGTGCAGCGCCACCCAGTGAGCCTTGAGGAAATCAAGGAAATTCCTGACACCAGGCCAGAGTTTGGGGTTTCCCTACCCATGTCCTTCCTGGCTCGGATTTTATGCTTAGGCCCGCTACCTCCAAAGGACCCTGAGCATTGGTCGGAGGGCCTGCAGAAACCCAAGTTTATGGGTAGATTGTCAAGTTGTGATTATTCTTGTTCAGTAAACATTTCCTTATTAAGAAAAAAGAAAAAGAAAAGAAAATGAGGGGCCTGATCAGACAGCCTTCACAGACCCCTGCTGGAGGCCTAGCTCTATCTATGATGTGATAATAAATGGAAATTGGGCTCGAACTCGCCCGTCTTCTCCGCTCTCTCCAGCAGGGGGTGGTGTAGCCCCTGGGGAACAACCATGCACGGGGCTGTCCTGGCCCAGGGCCACCTCCCGGCCTTAGCAAGTCCTGCCTTGGCCAGGCAAGCGGGTCACGGGGTAGGCCGAGGCCCAAATTCGCTCCAAGAACCTACTGATTTCCAGCTGCCTCTGGATGCGGCCTTTACTGCGTTCCCGGAAGTCCACCTGGGCTTCATTGTACTTGGTCATCACCTCCACGAACTTCCGGGAGAGGACAGAGTGCTGTGGGGACAAGGAAGGGGACGTGAGGCTGCGGGCCAGGGCGGCGACAGGGGGAGCCCAGGCTGCTGCAGTGGGCATCCCCACTGACGGAGATGGGCCGGGGCCTGGCACGCAGGAGGTGCTGAATAAATGTTAGCTGGCTGCCTCCTCTAAAGTGTCCTCCTGGTGCTTCATGTGGGCACATCTAATATCCCTGACCAGATCACAAATAAACAAACAAATAAATAAATGGACAGCCAAATAAATGAATAAATAAATGGATGAATGAATGGATGAATGCACAAACAAATAAATAAATGAGTGAATGGAAAAACAAACAAACAAATAAATAAATAGATAGATAGATAAATGGATGGGTGGGTGGATGGATGGATGAATAAATAGGTGGATAGATAGATAGATAGATAGATAGATAGATAGATAGATAGATAGATAGATGAATAAATAAACAAATAAATGAGTGGATAAGTAAATAAATATATGTGTGAATATATAAATATATAAATTATACATATAAAGGGCAGGGACCATAGATTCTTTTTTTAATTCCTACAGTCTGGAGAGTAGGGTTGGGCCCACAGGGAATACTTTCTGACTTAACCCCATGAGAGCAAAGGCAAAGCGTTAACCACCACACCTGGGATTTCCGTATCCGAAGATCCGCTGATGACCGGACTTCATCTTGCTCAATGTGCCTCTCCATGTCTGGAAATGGATCACAGAGTCATAGAATTTCAGAGTTAAAAAGCCCTCACAGGCCATCTAATCCAACCCTACCTGAAATATAATTGCCTTCACAACGTGTAAAAGTGGGCATCCCACCTGCCAAGGCAGCCCATTCTTCTTTGGGATGATTCCAATCAAAAGGAACTTTTTCCTGTCATCAAGCTTAAAAGGGCCTTTTCGAAACTTCCTCCCAATGTTCCTCCTTCTTTCCTCCGGGTCCAGAAAAATTGTTCTAATTGTTCTTCCACATCACAGTACTTTCGAGTCAGTTCTCATCCTCTCTGTCCTCCCAGTGTCTTGTCCTCCCAGTGTCTTGTCCTCCCAGCGTCTTATCCTCCCAGCGTCTTTGTCCTCCCAATGTCTTGTCCTCCCAGTGTCTTGTCCTCCCAGCGTCTTTGTCCTCTCAATGTCTTGTCCTCCCAATGTCTTGCCCTCCCAGCGTCTTATCCTCCCAGTGTCTTGTCCTCCCAGTGTCTTGTCCTCCCAGTGTCTTGTCCTCCCAGCGTCTTGTCCTCTCCATCCCAAACACTCCCAGTTCCTTCAACCAGTCCTCAACGGCCTGACCTCAAGGCCCTCCCATCCTAGATGCTCTCCATCTTATCGAGGGCCCTCATAAACCATGGAGAACAGGGCGCTGTGGAAGTGGTCTAACCAGGGTGCTAGCCAACAGAACCAGCAGATGCACATTCACACCAGAATAGAAGAATAGAGGGGTTCCATGAACCCAGCCCAGATCAGGTCAGTGAGAAATCAGGTCATCTCTCAAGACCACGAGGACCTAGTATAGCGGCGCCGCCCCAAGTCAAAGAGTCCCACCCTTACCTGTCCCCATGCGCCATATTGCATATGCCAAAGAAGAAGATGTAGAAAGTTAAAGACAAAAGTGAACATGGGAAAGCAAGACTAATGGAGAAGAGAAGAAGCCATTCCCAGAAAATAGAGATCATCCAAGAGGCAGAAAAGAAGTACGGTCTTCCCTGACCAGGAGGGATAACAAGGAGGGAGGCTCAGCCAATGAGCCAGGTTCCAACAGCGGGATGGGAAGTGCTTGGAGATCAGGAGGTCAAAGAGACAGTTTCTTTCTTACTCTTAAGTTTGTTCCTGACGTTGTTGGCCATTTTCTTAATCTCCCCAGTTAGCTGTTCTAGGTCATCCTTTGTTTCTAAGGAAACACAAACAGAGGAAAACAATTGGTTGGGGGAGAAGAGGGAAGGAAGATGTTTAAAGATGTAAACATCCACAGAGGAGAGGAAGGGCTATCTCAATCCACTCAGGAGAACTGAAAGATTCATCTCAAGAGGTTCAGAGACCTTGATTGATAATTCCTGCGTCCTCGTTTTAGAGAAGCCAGCTAAGACCCAGGGAAGGGAAATGATGTGCCCAAGGTAATGTGGGCACAAATGAACCAAGAGATGCTAAAACTCACTGGGTCTCCTGAGAGGACATCTAACCATCTTTCATCATCCTAGCTCTGTGACTTCCTACCTATCTTACCTGGGCAGATCACAGCCCCTCGCTGGGTCTGTCTCCTTCTTTGTAATAATGAAGGGGCTGGATTAGATGGGCCCTAAAGTCCTTTCCATCTCTAAATCTAGGATCCTATGAACCCAGAATCCATAACATTATCATAAGCACTTTGGAAATAGAAGGAAGCCATGATCCTGGCCTTAAGGGTCCACAACCACTTCAGAAAGATTAGACATACATATTTTGAAGTAATAACAGATGGTTTGTAATTAAATACAAAGCCTGTGGTTTTGTCTGGGAATACCTTAGAAGTTCGAGAAGGAAGAGTTCTTTGAGAGTCAGAATAGTTAGGAAAACCTCATGATGGGCAGCTAAGTGGCCTGGAGTTAGGAGGACCTGGGTTCAAATCCAACCTCAGACACATCCTAGCTGTGTGACTTAACTCCAATTGCCTACCCCTTACTGATCTTCGACTTTGGATCTGAAACTTAGTATTGATTCTAAGACAGAAGGTAAGGGTTTAAAAAAAGAAACAAAGGGGCAGCTGGGTAGATCAGTGGATTGACAGTCAGGCCTAGAGGTGGGAGGTCCTGGGTTCAAATCAGGCCTCAGCCACTTCCCAGCTGTGTGACCCTGGGCAAGTCACTTGACCCCCATTGTCCAGCCTTTACCACTCTTCTGCCTTGGAGCCAATACACAATATTGACTCCAAGACGGAAGGTGAGGGTTTAAAAAAAAAAAAAAAAGAAACAAACAAACAAAACTTTGTGGAGAGATGGGACTTGGTTTGGGCCATGAAGAATGAATGGCTCAGATTAGCTATAGTAACAAATTGGGGGAGGAGATGGATAAAAAAAAATCACAAAGGCAGGAAAGAGCTGTAAGGAGTATTGGGGGGACCCAGCAGGAGTCTTGTTTTTGCAGAAACTGTATATTAAGTGAGTGAGGGGAGAACAAGCTGAATAGGTAAAGTAGGCCTTAGAAGGGGCTCAGGGCCAGGGAAATGAAGCATTATGAAGCAGAAGATGCTGTGAATATAATCATTAATTCAGCAGCTCTTCTGGACACAGCCCCTGTAGGAAATTGAGGTTGGCTTCACTAGGTGGAAAGAGACATCTCCTGGAGAATGAGATGAGCTCTGGGCGAAAACTCACTTGGTTCTGGAATTGGTGCCGAGAGGATGACACTGTAAAGTTTCTTAGCTCCTTCTACATTCTCCGCGATCTTGTCGATGTTGAGCCGAGTCTCCTCTATCTATAAAGTGAGGCAGAAATACCCTTGTCATTAAGAAGACAACCATGGATTTCTTACTAGAGCTTCCTGCTGAATCCACTCTTTTTTCCTGGCTTTGTTCAGCCAGAAATGATTAAGTAGATCTTGGAATGGCCAATTGAATATGCTTTCCAAGAATGATGGATCCCCTTAATTCCCTATTCACTGCCAGTGGAACAAAATGATTTGGGCAAAGCCAAATTTGCAACTGGAATACTCAAGGGAGGATCGAGCAGACAGATCCAAAGAAAAGCTAGATAGAGCAGGAGTTCTTAACTTTAGGTGAAGTCCTCAACCCTTTGGGCAGTCTTTCTGGTGATGCCTATGGATCCCTTCTCAAAATATTTTTTTTTAATTTTATTTTTATTGTCATGCAAAGCACACTTCCATACTGGGCACCGTTATAAGAGCACACTCATACATAACCAACGCTCCAAAATACAACCATAAATACACTGATGTGAAAGACACCTCCCACAGTTCTCTCTCCGGAGGTGGAGAGCATTCCCCATCATAAGTCTTTCAGGATTGTCCCAGATCGTTGCATTGCTGAGAGAAGCCAAGTTTTCACAGGTGATCATCGTCCAATATTGATGTTACTGTGTACGGTGTTCTCCCAGTTCTGCTTATTTCTCTCTGCATCCGTCTCTGCAGATATTTCCAGCTTTTTCTGAAATCATTTTGCTTATCATTTCTTGTAGCACAATAGTATTCCATCACCAACATGTACCACAATCTGATCGGCCATTCCCCAATGGATGGACATCTCCTCCATTTCCAATTCTTTGCCACCAAAAAAGAGCTGCTAGAAATATTTTTGCACAAGTGGGTCCTTTCTCCTTTTTTATGATCTCATTGGGACACAGACACAATAGTGGTATTCCTAGGTCAAAGGGTATGCATAGTTTTATAGCCCTTTGGGCATAGTTCCAAGTCACCCCCCAGAATGGCTTGATCAGTTCACAACTCCACCAACAATGAACTAGTGTCCAAATTTTGCCGCATCCCCTCCAGCATTTATCACTTTTCTTTACTGTTATATTGGCCAATCAGATAGATGTGAGGTGGTACCTCAGTGTTATTCAAAATACTTTTAAATAAATGGAGAAAGTGCTAACTTTAGTAAGAGGTTAGTGAAAAATAAAGATTTCTTTGCTTTTCTCATCCAAGTCCACTAATCTCCTGAAGTCTCTCCAAGGGCTTGTTAGAGATTAAGAAACTCTGGGTTAAAAGTATCCAAGATGAAGTCACAGTGAAGGAAATATCATCATATTCAGAAGATCTGGTCTCAAATTCCAGCTCTGTTATTTGTTAGCTATATGTTCTCTGTGGGCCTCAGTTCCCTCACCTGAAAAGTGAAGGAGTTAGACTAGATGAGCTCTAATCAATCAATCCATAAGCATTTATTAAGCATCTGCTCTGCCATCAAGACAAAGTTGTGAACTGCTAAGCCAAGAGTCTTCCTGGACACGTGTTTTAAGAGATAGCAAGCCTATTAGCTGAAGGCTACACCTAGCAAATCATGCTCCCGTGGGCAAGGGCTGAGCGATTATTCGACCTCTGCACATTTCTAAACCTGATTGCACAAATACACGATCATAAAATGGTCACAATAGCATTCTGTCCTTGGTATGGACAATGTCACAAGACAGTCCTGAGGCCGGTTAGTGGGAATACAAGAAGGAGTGGCTATCTCATCTCTTCTCTCTTTCTCCCTCTCTCTCCCCATCCCTTTGCTTCCTTCTCGTCTCATTACAAGATACAGGAGCACAATACTCAAAGCCATGGCAACCATGGGAGTTTAGATACAAGAAGAATTGCCCCAACCATCTCTCTAATGAGCATGTACCCCAAGGAGAGGAAGATGGTAAGGGCTTATGAGGACCAAGATATTCACAACAGAATGTTTTGTAGCAAAAACTAGAAACCAAGAGGGTGCCTATTTATTGGGTGATGGCTGAACAAACTACGTATGTGAGCAAAGTGAAATATTGTCCATTAAACAAAAGATAGATAGCATTCTAAAGTGACCAAGAGAGAAGTAAGAAATAGTTGGAATCAAATCCTACCTGAGAAACTGGCAGTTCTGTGACCCTTGCCAACTGATCTAATCTTTGTGCTTTGGTTTCCTAAGTTGTAAAAATAAAGGGTTATGGGGGCAGCTGGATGGCTATATTTCCAAGCTGTGTGACTCTGGGTAAGTCACTTACCACCACCACCACCACCCCACCACCCCCAATGACTAGCCCTTATCACTCTTCTGCCTTAGAACCAATACATGAAATTGATTCTAAGGAAGGTAAGGGCTTTTTTTTTTTTAAACCCTTAACTTCTGTGTATTGACTTATACGTGGAAGAGTGGTAAGGGTAGGCAATGGGGGTCAAGTGACTTGCCCAGGGTCACACAGCTGGGAAGTGTCTGAGACCGGATTTGAACCTAGGACCTCCCGTCTCTAGGCCTGACTCTCAGTCCACTGAGCTACCCAGCTGCCCCAGGTAAGGGCTTTTTAAAAAAATAAAGGTTAGACTGAATGCCATTTGAGGTCCCTTAGAGCTTCAAATCTACTATTTTATGATAGATGATTTCAAAGGATTAAGAGAATCATGAAAAGACTTGTTGAACCAAACAGACTATCGGCAATGACTGTAATTATATAAATGAAAACAACACTAAAAAAGAAATGAAAGCTGATTCATCATCGTCGTCAGTATTGGTACCAAAGAACAGATGATTCGCAACCCTTCTCTTGGTAGACGAACGTGAGTATGAGTGATGGGGGACAGGGCAGGGAAGGAGCGCCACATAAAAATAATAACTGCTAATATTTTTTAACATTTAATAATATTTATTTTTTTTGAAAAGTTAACATGATTACATGATTCACTGCTAATATTTATATTGGGCATTAAGGTTTGCAAAGCACGTTACATGTGAGTTCTAATTTGATCGTCACAACAACCCATTTTACAGAAGAGACTTAACCTTTCTCAGCCTCAGTTTCTTCCTCAGTAAAACAGGGGAATGATTGCACCTGCCACTCTGGATTGTTGGGAGGATAAAATGGCATCATAGATGCAAAATACTTTGCAAACTTTAAAGTGCTAAATCATTGCTATCACCATTATATGATTTTGCCCAGTCTCACTGGTGTTGGAGGCAGGATTTGACTCAGCTCTGTCTGACTCCCAGGCGAGCACTCTATCCACTATGCCAACTCTGCTGCCTCTATAGGTCTGGAATGGGGCATACACAGTTGGACATGGTGGCTGCATTGATCGGGTTTGTATAACTTCTTCTAAGTCAGAAGAGAAACCTCAGAATGGTGCTAGAAGAGTTGCATCAGATGGCTTCAATGCATGCAAAAAATATAAGACGCCCCCAAAAATGGTTCTAGAAAATAGAGGTGAGAACTCTTGTTCAAACGTGAAGAAGAAGCCCAATGCCCCAACTCGCCTCATTTCCCAAAAGGGTGGCTGGCTGCACCAGGCACTGAAACAATGAAAAGAAATAATCGTGACGAAAGAGCCCTGTTGCCTTAGAGATTAAGAAATCTTCTGCAGCTAGAAAGCCAATTTATAGCCCAAAGGTCTCCATCCCTTCCTCCCTCCCAGTGTGTGACACACTCTGCTTCAAGAGCTTCCTCCCCCTTGACTCCCTACAAGGTCACTTGTAAAGTGAAAGAAATAAAAACTGAGAGGATCTGTCAGCGACTCAGTGGGAGTAGCTGCATAGGAATGAAATCCCTGGGACCCTCGTCAGGTTTAATATTGGGAAGATTCCTATTGGCTATGCACTAGACTAGATGGCACCCGAGGTCCCGTCCAACTCTCTGGGAGTCTATAAATGGATCCCTCCACTTGGCTCCCTCCATTGTCTTCAGGACATTCTGGGACCAAAAACTTATCCCCTGACATCAAGCTGGTGATGGTTCTCTCCAGACTGAACTGAGCTGCTCAAGTCAATCCAGCACTAGGTCCACCCACAAAACCTTTCCAGTATGATCAACCCAGCCAGCATTCTCATTGGAGCATGTTTTCTGGGGACCTCCAGTCAACTCCTGCCCCCCAGGCAAAGCATAATTTTAATAGAGGATGGAAATTAAATCAAGTTTTCCTAAATCTCAAACTGGCACTGTAACCACCAGACATTGCATTGACATGACTTTCAAGGGCCCATTGGGAGCCCACCTCATTTCCCCTGTGATTGAGACCAGGAGTGTCCTCATTACCCAAAGATAACCCCTTAAGCTCCCTTCACTGCCCCACTTTTCACAAAATCCCAGGCACTACCAACATTAAAAAAGGCCATGTTTGGAGTTATAATGAGATCAGAAGTCCTAGGTTGTCCCTACCTAATGGATTAGCTTTCTCAGAAAATCTCTAAAAAGTATTTCCTGTTCAGAATAATCCCCTGGCATACAGGTTGACGATGACCGGCAGGAGGACAGTAAGAGAGCGCTGAATCTAGAGTCTGATCTAGGTTCCTCTCTGAGGTCTTTCTAGAGGTATAAGTTGGGGCCATTTCCTTCCCCTCACTGAGCTAAGGTTTCTTCCAGATCTCAATCCACCGAGCCACTGAATTTCGGAGCTGGAAGGGCCATTAGTGACCATCTAGTACAGCACAGTATTTAGTACAAAATGGGTGCTTAAGAACTGACATTTCTGGAGCCTGTTTTTATATTTACTGGTCACCTATTCGGTGAGACCAAACACCCAATTCTGTATGCTTTAGTCAACGTTTGTTGAATGGAGGTGAACCAGCATCATGTTCATCACCACTTGGTGAGTTTCCAGGTCCATCCAGCACTCTAACCGATTGATCTACTACAGAATGATTTCTTGGAACTTTGTAAAAGACTCCGTTGGCAGCACTGGTTGTCCCCAACTATACAACATCTAGGTAGGGCCCACGGTGCCACCTGCATAAAGAGTTCAGCTGCATGTTGTTGTAGAGTCATTTCAGTCACTTTGGACTTTTCATGACCACATTTGGGGTTTTCTTGGCAAAGATCCTGGAGAGGTTTGCTTTTCTAGTTCATTTTCAAATGAGGAAATGGAAGCAAACGTGGCTGATTGACTTACTCAGGGCCAGACAGCTAGTAAGAGTCTCAGGCTAGATTTAAACTCAGGAAGATGAGTCTTTCTGATTCCCTGCCCCATGCTCTATCCATTGCAGGTGCCAGCTAACCAGAGTTCTGCTATATGAGGCAGATCAATGAAAAAAGCCCATACCTACAGCTAAATACACCTGCCAAATCAAAGATCTTAACAGTCTCTCATTCTCTCTTTTTTTTAATTTGAAAATTTTTATTTAATTAATTAAGTTGGAATATTTTTCCCATGGTTACATGATTCATGTTCTTTCCTTCCCCTCCTCCCACCCCTCTCCCATAGCCAACAAACAATTCTACTGGGTTTTACATGTGCCATTGATCAAGATCTATTTCCATATTATTGATATTTGCACTAGTCCACATCCCCAATCATATCCCCATCGACCCATGTGACCAAGCAGTTGTTTTTCTTCTGTGTGTCTACTCCCACAGTTCTTTCTCTGGATGTGGATAGCATTCTTCCTCATAAGTCCCTCAAAATTGTTTGAGATAGCATGGCATAGGAAAAAGAGCACAGGACTTGTAGTCAAGAGAAACCTGGGTTTGAATTCTACCTTTTACACTCAATGCTAAGGAAATTTAAAGTCTCCAAGCCTCAGTTTCCTCATCCATACACTATAGCCCTTCCCTCCCAGAACTGCTGTAAGAATCAAGTAAGATTTGTACATGTAGAGTTTTGCAACCTTAAAGTGCTGTGTAAATGGTCTTATTATGATTATCATTATTATTATTCATTTTAAAAGAGTATGCTGGCATTAAAATCACAGAATGTTCAATGTTAAAGCTAGAAAGGAACTTCACATTACAGGTAAGAAAAATGAGGCTCGGAGAAAGCAAAGAATGATCCCAAACTGGTTATTCCGGGGAGAATCTGAAAGAGAATCCAGCACACTTTGCATCTCTAGCTGCAGGATAACTCTAAGGTGGCAAAGTCAATCAGTCAGTAAATATTTATTAAGCATCTACTATGTATCAAGCACTGTACTGAGTGCTGAAGATACAAATATTTTTTTTAAAGCAGAACTTGCCCTCAAGGAGTTTACAGTTTAATTTGGGAAGACAACACCCAAAAGGATGTTGAAAGGGCAGAGATTGGGGAAAGGTAACCAGGAGAGGAGCCAGGTGGGAAATAAGTAGATGGAGAGTACCAAATGCCTCAAGCCTTTACTAGATCACTTTTTTTTTTTAAACCCTTAACTTCTGTGTATTGACTTATAGGTGGAAGAGTGGTAAGGGTAGGCAATGGGGGTCAAGTGACTTGCCCAGGGTCACACAGCTGGGAAGTGGCTGAGGCCGGATTTGAACCTAGGACCTCCTGTCTCTAGGCCTGACTCTCAATCCACTGAGCTACCCAGTTGCCCTACTAGATCACTTTTAACTCCATATGTCTATAAAATAAGGAAGGTTTTGCTCCATGGTCTCAGAGGTGATCCCAGGATCCACCGGTGACCTTTAGCATTTTTTACACTATTTTTTTTTTCTTTAATAGACCCTATGATTGATTTTACCAGAGTAGGGAGCCCCTTCTACTAGAGTAGAGAAACCTGTTCTATAACGGATCATCTTAAGAGAGCTGCCTCAGCCCCTCAGAAATAACATTATTTGGCTAGGGTCACACAGTCAGTACAAATCAGAGGTGGGATGTGAAGCAAACCCTCTATCCATGGTGCCATATTGTCTCTCTTCATCACCATCCATCACCTCATTCTTCTCATCTTTTTTTTTTTTAATTCAACTAATTCAATTTACTCAAAAGGAAAAAAAATTATAATTCTATAACATTCTGCTGATAAATCTTTTCTTCTCATTTTTAGCCTCTGAGAACAGAGACTGTTTTTTGCCTTTCTCATCCCCTGCACTTAGCACAGTTCCTGGCACATAGTAGGCACATGATAGATGCTGGCTGATTTTTATTTTCAATGAAATAGCTTAGATAGGCATGACCCCAAGAAGTCACTATCCTATGTTTCTACACAATAAATGCATGTGTATATACATATATGATATACATATATAAAAAACATAAGTGTATTTAGGTACATATATATTTAAAGGTCTACAGACTATTACACAGAGAAATAAATTGATGGCTTTTTGGAACTAAATAAACATATTGCTAGATGAGCCCGTCTTCTGTCGCCCAGCAATTATTAAAACTACTTGATCTCTATCCAAGCCTATTATTCCTGCCCTTCCCTAGGAAATCATCACAGGCCACCCCCAGGAAGTCACTTCAACAAAAGCAAGTCTGTCAGACTTCACTGTAATGCTTGCCCCACTGAACTAATTATATACAGGTTACTCTAATCTCTGCCTTCATCAAGATGGGCAAGAGTGGACCATTCCCAAAGACCTTGCTTCTGCCCTACGGAGTTAATTAAATAAGGGAACCTAATTAGGAAATGGAAGGCAGGCCAATTACTACTCAAGAGAAGGCAGGTTGCCCTAGAGTGCAGCTCAGGCAGCTTACAAGAAGACCTAGAGGGGGCAGCTGGGTAGCTCAGTGGATTGAGAGTCAGGACTAGAGATGGGAGGTCCTGGGTTCAAATTCAGCCTCAGACACTTCCCAGCTGTATGACCCTGGGCAAGTCACTTGACCCCCATTGCCCACCCTTACCACTCTTCCACCAAGGAGCCAATACACAGAAGTTAAGGGTTTAAAAAAAAAAAAAAGGCCAAGAAAAAGGAGATGATGCTGAGCACATTGGCAGGCCTCCTTTTCCTGCTCATTTGGAGATGACATTGGCTTCTTGAAGACCTTGACAGCAGAGCACAAGGTCTGTCTGCCAGGTCCAAGCAGACTGAACTATTTGGTAGTTATCCAAGAACCAGCCTCATGAACTGCAAGAAGGCTCATCACCTGAATGTCAACCACCAGACTGGAAGGGGGTGGTATTTCATTGGGGGGACTTGAGCCATAACAACTCTCTGAGATCAGGAACTAAGTTATGGAGGAGCTGTGAGCTATGTCAGGAAACAGAGCATCCCTAGGGATAAAAGCAGCATTCAATGGAAAGAACACTAGATTTAGAGTCAGGAGACCAGGGCTGAAATATCCCAGTTTGTACCACTTCCTACATGGGTGACCTTGACCAAGTCACTCTCCCTTCCTGTGTCTCAGTCTTGCCACTTCTATTGAGAGGATTGGACTCAATGACTTCTAAGGTCCCTTCCCACTTTAAATCTATACACCAATGAAATCTCAGAACTGAAGTAAGTGTATGCAACGGGATGGAGTTGAGAATGAAAAGCAAGGAGAGACAGAGTCACCTGAGAAAAGAAAAACAAAGAGTTTTCTCACGTCCTCCAAATATCCATCCTTTGATAATGGCACCAGCTACCACACCATGGGGTGAGGACCCCAGACACTTCCATCAGGTCACAAAAGGGTGCTAGAATTTATAGCTGTGAGGATCTCAGGGACTAGCAAGTCCAATCCCTTCACTTTACAGAGGGAGAACGGAACTCAAGGAAAATGTATTTAATGAGAATCTTGTATCTGACTCCCAAGACAACAGCTCTATGGGCACAAAGATGGAAATAATCTGATCTAAGACTTGAACTCAGGTCCCCTTACTCTTTCCGCTCCCCTGTACTGCCTCTCACAACAAATTACTTTTCAGATTCTTTGGCACCTTCTTTGTTCCAAGAAATCTTTCTCTCCAAAATGGAGCTTCCAAATTAAGTCCTCTTTTGTTCAACATTCTACTAAATTAGGGAAAATTAAATAACCACAGCAGGGAACCCAGAATAGGGAATAGAGAGCCATCCTCCAAGGAAGAATGGCTGGGTTCAAGTTCTACCTAAGTGATCCTGGGCAGGTCACTTATCCTCTTGTTGCCCCTACGCAATTCTCCAGTTCTAAAAGTTAATTTAGTTAAAGTTAAAAAGAGCAAATGTTGGGGGCAGCTGGGTAGCTCAGTGGATTGAGAGCCAGGCCTAGAGACGGGAGGTCCTAGGTTCAAATCTGGCCTCAGACACTTCCCAGCTGTGTGACCCTGGGTAAATCACTTGACTCCCATTGCCTACCCTTACCACTCTACTGCCTTGGAGCCAATACACAGTATTGACTCCAAGACGGAAGGTGAGGGTTTAAAAAAAAAAAAAGAGCAAATGTTGACACGCATTGATAAAGGGAATTTCCCAGAGTCTCTCAGTAATAGAATCACATGTCCAATTAACCACACGCACACGTAAACACACAGAGACAAGATGAAGAAGAGACTTCATCTGTAGATCAAGCACGAGAAGGTGAGTCCCATTGAGGCAACTCCAATCCCATCTTTCTGAAGCTGATGGGGCTGAAAAATGAGAAGGGGAATAAAGAGATATCAGCCTAGACCACCATAATTTCCAAAGGAATTTTAAACACTATAAATTAATCGTTGCAGTGAGGATACCAAAAGAACCTAAAATCTACCAGAATCAGCAAACGTGCCAAGCAGTCATTCAAGTCTTCTCAACCGGCATTGATCAAGCATTTACTCCATTCCAAGGACTGTGCTAAGGGCTACCAAAAGAAAGAAGTTCCCTACCTCAAAATGCTTACATTCTAAGGGGAGAGATGACATGTAACATAGACAACATAGAGTACATACAATGCACACACGTAACACATATATGTGGTGTGTGTACCCAGGACTTAGGTACATACAAGATATATCCATAGCAGATAAAAAGGGTATCTCAAAGGGAATAGTCTAGAAGCTAAAGTAGTCAGGAAAGGCAGAAAGTGGGACATGAAGCAGAGCTATATGGCAGCTAAGGTGTAAGATTAAAATTAATATCCAAAAACTCCAAGTGTTATATTTTATAAGATTTATTAACAATCACTCAAAGTAGAAGAAAATAAAACAAAAGAAAAAGTCTGAGTAAAGAAAGTTTCCCAGCTGTGTTTGGGGACAAGAGAGCAAAACTACACAAAACTTTTATCTTCCCTGCGGTAGTACGTAAGGCGAGAAGGACCGTGGGAAGCTGGGATTTAGAGTCCTGGGGAGCAGATTCTAATTACACAAAGGACAACGCCAATTTGGAATACAAACTCATTTATCAAATCTTAACTAAAAAGAATGTAAGCAATATTGCCTCAAAAGATCGTGAAAATCATAAGCCATATTCCCTGAAAAGACAATGAGAAGCTTTAAAGGGGAAAACAAGTTCACAGAAGGTGGTGAGAGAGCCCGTTAAGTCAGAACACCCTGAGGGACTAAGGACAACACGCAAACAAAAAAGGGAAAAGATCTGCCGAGTTTCCTATAGCAAATCATTTTCTTGGCTCATGGCAGGAGAGTCACCACATTTGAAATCTAACAACAGAATCCTTGATGTGCTACATGACTAAAGATAAGAAAAAATGGAACAATTATATGCAGAGGAGGGCCATGCTAAAAGTGACAAAAGCTTGAAATCATTGATGGTTCAACCCATAAGATAACTGAAGTTGGGGGGATGGGGGGGAGAGAGGCAGGAGACAGCTAAGTGGCTCGGTGGATTGAGAGTCAAACCTAGAGGTGAGAGGTCCTGGGTTCAAATCTGGTCTCAGACACTTCCTAGCTGTGTGACCCTGACCAAGTCACTTCACCCCCATTGCTTAACCCTTACCACTCTTCTGCCTTAGAACCAAAGCGCAGTATTGATTCTAAGATGGATGGTAAGAGTTTTAAAAAAAAAAAAAACTGAAAGGAAAAATGCCAAATATCTGGGAAAAATCATGGACTTTAACTGAGAAAAAGTAACCAAGAAAATATCAATACCTCCCAGAATGCCTACTTTTCTATCTCTACCGAATCCTTATGAGAATAATTTCTATACCCATTGAAGGTATGAAAAGGGAACAGAAGAGCTTTCATAAATGATACCCTACATTAAGCCACATCCTTAGGGATAAACAACTGAATAAAAGGTGTAAAAAGAACATAGGATACCAATGTGCTCACTGTGTAATATTTGGATATCTGTTTTGTCTATTTCTCCTTTTAGGGGAAGAATAGAGGTAGATAAGAAGAAAAATCTTTTCTCTGCTCTAGTGGGGTTTCCATAGGAAAGACAGTTTATAAAAACAAAAAAAGGTACAAAATGGTATACAGTAATCATTTCTTAGTAAGAAGCTAAAAGCATTTCTTTTTGGATTTGGAGAGCAAGATACTACTCTAAGGTCTCTCCCATGCACATAATAAAATCATCCAAGATTGCTTAATAGATGCAACAACGGAGATGGTTTTGGCGACCCTCTGCTTATCGATATTAAACAAGCCATGAAGCAGACTGATAGACTTATAGATATGCTGGCTAAAAGCGTTTGCCACAGTCATGGAGCACTCCCAGTATGGTGTAACATGGAAGACCTATAGATAGGAAGATCCTCCAGATGCTCCTGTTGTGGATAATATAGTACTAATGACGTCAAGATCAGAAAATATTGCTGAGGGGGCAGCTAGATGGCTCAGTAGTTTGAGAGCCAGGCCTGTAGATGGGAGGTCGTGAGTTCAAATTGTGAGGATTTATTAGCATCTCCAGGCCATCTCCATGTCATGAGCGGCCCCCATCCTTCCAACTGTAGCTCAGAGAGCAAGAAGCAGACCGACCCCAGCACTCCCCATTCATTCTGACTTCCTGGAACTCTCCTCCCCGGTCACCCCTCACCTCTCCGTGCTCCCTTCCTGAGGGCAGGGACTGTCCTCGTGTCCCCAGAACTTAGCATGATGCCCGGCACGGAGGAAGAATTTAATAAATGCCTTTTCATCTATTGGTTTGTTAATTCAAGTACATACAAGGCCACATGATTTGTGCTGGTGTTTCTGCTCTGTTTCTCAGGAGAGGGGCAGAAAGTCCTCAGCTCCACTGGCCCATACTAGATAACAAACACAAGTCACAGAATCATAAAATCTCTGAGTTGGAAAAGATCATCTCATCCAACACAAACAGAACCCAAAAATCCACTCCACGATTTTTTGGTTCTGTTTGTGTTGGATGAGATGATCTTTTCCAACTCAGAGATTTTATGATTCTGTGACTTGTGTTTTTATGATTCTGTGACACCCCCAACAAGGAGTCATGCAGCCTTTGGCACATAGTAGGCACTTAATAAATGTTGATTGACTATAGAATAATAGTTCTAATTATTGGGAAGTTTTTCCTTATGGTGAATATAAATTTGCCTTTTTTCCAACTTCCACCCTTTGCTCCTAGTTCTGACAGTGGAAAAACCATGTCGCTTTTCTGGATCTCCCTCCTCATCTGTAAACTGAAAGGGTTGGACTAGATGGCCTGTGTTGGTCCTTTTGGTTCTAAATCTCCCCTCTTATGAGACAAGCCAACCTTTCTTCCCGGACCCTTAGACATGGTCACAGAGTTCTGATGCTATCTCGTGCGCTCCTCTAGCTTGCTTCCAAGAAGGGATCCAGGTCAGAGGGAGGGTTAAGACTTCCTGGTAGGCCAGCTGCCATTGGCACCCCACCAGATGTCAGGGAGCCAGGCTCACTGGAAGACGCCTCCCTTGACTAGGACTAGGTCTCTTGGGACTTCTGACTTATTCTGTCCAAAAAATGTCCAGTTCCTTAAACTCTCTCATTCTTGCCCAATAAAAGTCTCTATCTGCCTGCTTCTCTACGATTCCCACAGCTTACCAAGTTTTAAGATGTGCAAAGCGAGTTTTTTTAACACTAGCAAATAAAGTGGGTAATAAGACCAGTATTTTCCCCATTTATAGATGAAGACTCTAAGGATCAGATAGGAATTCATTTGTTTGTTTTTTTTTCCTTTTTTTTTTAATGCATTTATTACTAGAATTTATCCACAAATGTCCCGGCCCCTCTCTACTCTCTCCGCATCACAGAAGGCATCATTTGGAAGACAGACATGTTCATACAAATTAAATTTTTCATGTTTCCTCTATGAATTCCTTTGTGAGGGCAGAACCCTGACATGGACAAGCTCATAGGAGTTGAGATCTCAAACTAGAAGGGATCTCAAAGGCCAAACCCCTCATTTGACAGATAAGGAAACTGAGGCCCAGGGAAATTAAGTTCCCTGCCCAGAGTCACAGAGGCAAACCGCGGAGGCAGAAACTGAATCTGGGTTCTCTAACTCCAGAGACATAATTTTTCCATTATACTAAGTCCCCCTGCTCAAACCCAAACTCCTGATCTTTTCTTTTTTTTTTTTTTTTTTAAATCTTTACTTTCTGTCTTAGTAACAACTCTAAGACAGAAGGGCAAGGACTAGGTAAATGAGGTGAAGTGACTTACACAGGATCACCCAGTTGGGAAGTGTCTGAAGTTAAATTTGAACCCAGACAGGGCAGCTGGGTAACTCAGTGGATTGAGAGCCAGGCCTAGAGACAGGAGGTCCTGGGTTCAAATTTGGCCTTACATACTTCCCAGCTGTGTGACCCTGGGCAAGTCACTTAACCCCCATTGTCTACCCTTACCACTCTTCTGCCTTGGAACCAATACACAGTATTGACTCCAAGACAGGGAAGGTAAAGGTTTAAAAAAAAAAAAAATTGAACCCAGATCTGTCCAACTCCAGGTCTAGTGCTCTATCCACTGAGCCATCCAGCTATCCCTAATATCCTTTGCTTTACTTTACAATGGATTTAATTCAGCATCTGGATTTCTAAGCTTTATTAACTTCGAAATATTTGGTTTTCATAAATGATCTGAAAAATCACTCGACTAGCGAAGCCTTTTTTGGACCTATCTAGATTATCTAATAAAGAAAAAAAGTATTTTAAAAATCCTTACAGATTCCTCAATTGGTGCCATTGTCTGAGAACAGGATCTGGGCTTTTATTAGCCTGGGCAAACTTAGAAGAGCCCTGGGGCTTCGAGTTCTCCCCCCCCCCACCCCGAACAGGACAAAGCCTGGGCACAAATTCTTCTCCACCGCAGCAACAATCAATTCAACCCTTGGACAAACAGTCTTGGGTGGCTGATTGGAGCTAGTCCAGAAAACAAGTTTTATCTCCAGCAATAAAGCAGAGGCTGAGGAATCCGTTCCACTCCATCCGGGGGGGCCTATCAGAGGGGGGCCTTCACCCAGACCCGCGGGGGGGAAACACCTCATTTCCTGGAGCTCAAAGATGTGCTCTGGAACGTGCTTGACCCTGCTGTCGTGGTGACTTCTCGTCACTGAGTGAGAAGCTCAAGGAGCCCTCAGGCAGATCTATCAGGCAGAAGCACTCCCGTACCTGGACGGAAAGCATTTAGCAAAGAACAAGGCCAGATGGGGGCAGGAGGGGTAGAAATGCTGAGAAAAGAAGCAGAGACAGTCCTAAAGTCCCAGTCGGATGCTGAAAGAGCCCCTTAAGGGTGCTACAGAAACTTCAGCAAAAGGGAGGGATTTTATTCAAGGAGAGGACAGTTGTGGGGAAGGAAGGAGGTGACGATGCAAGAAAAGAAAGAAAACAGGTAAAAAGTGTCAATGAAACATTTTTAAAATACAGAGAAGAGGGCAGCTGCGTAGTTCTGTGGATTGAGAGTCAGGCCTAGAGACGGGAGGTCCTGGGTTCAAATGTGGCCTCAGACACTTCCCAGCTGGGTGACCCTGGGCAAGTCACTTGACCCCCATGGCCCACCCTTACCATTCTTCCACCAAGGAGCCAATACACAGAAGTTAAGGGTTTTAAAAAAAATACAGAGAAGAGAGGAGAAGGGAGTTTAGAAGAGGACACAAATCAGCAAGGTAGTATTGGTGCTATCGTGTTCAATTTAAAATATTCTTTCTTTTTTTTTTAAACTCTGACCTTTCATGTTAGAATCGATATTGTGTATTGGTTCCAAGGCAGAAGAGCAGTAAGGGCTAGGCAATGGGGGTCAAGTGACTTGCCCAGGGTCACCCAGCTAGGAAGGACTTCCCTTCTCTATGATTAATCATCATCATCAGGCTCTCAATCCACTGAGCCACCAAAAATATTCTTTTCAAAAGCAAGTTATCCACGATTTGAAGTGTCACATAGATCTGGGATCTCATCAATTCAGGAATTCCCTCCAGCAGATCGAAACCCTGTCACCATCTCATAAACAATTCTCTTTTTCTGTTCTTCTTTGTATGTGGAAACATGCTTGTTGATGCTGGTGAAGTTCATCATTTGGAAAAAAGAAAACGTCTTCGCTCTAAGTGGCCTGGGAAGCCTTAGAGCTCTAGATCTCACGGGGTGGCTTTTTATTTCCATACCTCTACCATGGCAGCGCTTAACTTAAATAATAATGAATAATCGTACTACCTAGCATTTATAGAATGCCTACTATGTGTTAGGTATGGTGTTGGTACTTATTTACAATTATTATTTCACTTGATCCTCACAACAACTCAGCAAGGTAGAGGCTGTTATTACCCCCATTCAATGATCTGTCAATTGGGGAAACTGAGGCAAACGGAGGCTAAGTGACTTGCCCAAGGTCAGACGGTCAGTAAGAGTCTGTGGCTGGATCTGAATCCGATCCAGGACAGGGCATAGATGAGAGTTCATTTTTCCTGAGTCATAGTTTTAGCGGGACACTGAACATTCACGCTTGGGGGGGGGGGGGCTGTTATTGCAAACAAACAGAAAAACGGCTGATAACGAGATGGCTTAAGACAGGAGATAAGAACAGGCTAACCAGAGGGTGGTTCATGTTGGGCAAAAATGTCTTTAGCATGTTCCGTTCTCTAAGCCACAGCAGAAAAAAATATGGTTCCGTACCTGCCAGGATACAAGCTAGCACATAAGTTTCCTGAAGGCAGGCAAGGACTGCTTTAGATCAATCCTGCATCTTCCCACATACATGCTTGGCTGAGTTAAAAAACCTCAAATTTCTCCCCAAGGCTCCTTCTCGACTCTCCCCCTCCCCCATCAGAAGTCGGTCCCTCCCCCCTGCAGACATCTAAGATAGCAGCAACGGCAGAGAACCCGACTGGCCTTTCTCCAGCCCTTACGGGGTCTCCCCTTCTCAGGAGTTTCCTTCCTGAGAGATTTCAGCCAGACGAGTTGCTCTGACCAGGGGAAGGAAGGAATCCCTGAAACCATCACACTCTGCTCCCCCAATCGGGCCCACACACGTGGACAGTGGCTGGCAGGACCACGGGCAGCCGGGCCGAGGTCTACTCTAGCAAGAGTGGAAAAGGAAGTCTTTTATGCTTCCCAGCTCCACTTTTGGGGGAAGCTAATCCAGTCACCTCAGAAAGGGAATAAAGAATCATCTCTGCGCTTCAACAAGAGGACTCTCATTAAAAAATACAGAAACCTTTGCCAGCAGAGGCTCTGAAAGAGGGACGACTGCCTATCGGCTCCCATTCGGACAACTCTCTAAGGTTCTCAGAGCGTCGACGCGGGAGACAGTCAGGGCAAGAGGACTAGCAGCTCCCCCACCCCATTTCACAGACGAGAAAACTGAGGTCTAAGAGAAATGGCAGGACTTGCCCAGAGTCACACTTGAACCCAAGGTCTTCTCTACCAGGCCAATTACCTACCTCTGCAAAGAATTCATCCATGAAGGCCGTGTTGTCGATGGCGATCTCCACCTCATCATCAGCATCGTCTTCTGTTAACTGTTTCTACAAGAGAGAATGAGATCCAGGATGAGCAAACCACAAGGTCTACCCCCGGCGACTCGTCGTCAGTATGGGGGTCACGCGCGGCCCCGTGTTCAGGCACAGAATGATGTAGAGGAAAAGAGACTCTATTGTTCTCTGCAGGAACTTCCATATTTACAGTGGAAAGAAAGGAAATTGTCTCTATAACAACCTCTGAAGGTCTCAGCTTGCTAATCTCATCCACTTCCTAAGCAGAAAGTTACAAAAAATGACCCTACCTGCGAGAAAAGTTTCAAAGGCCACTTTATATTTAAAATTATCTGTATACCTACCCTGCCACCTACCTACCTACCCACCCACCCACCTACCTACCTACCTATCTATCTATCTATCTATCTATCTATCTATCTATCTATCTATCTATCTATCTCTCTAATTATCTACCTACTCTAGGAGTAAAAATACCTGGCAAGAAATATTTTAAAACCACTTAATATTTAAAATTATTGATATACCTACCTATCTTTCTACCTACCTACCTACCTGTCTGTTTGTCTATCTATTTTTTTTTAACCCTTAACTTCTGTGTATTGGCTCCTAGGTGGAAGAGTGGTAAGGGTGGGCCATGGGGGTCAAGTGACTTGCCCAGGGTCACACAGCTGGGAAGTGTCTGAGGCCGGATTTGAACCCAGGACCTCCCTTCTCTAGGCCTGACTCTCCATCCACTGAGCTACCTAGCCACCCCCCTCTACTATTTACCTGCCTACCTATCTAGCTATCTATTTGTCTATCTACCTACCTATCTGTCTATCTGTCTATCTACTTACCTTCCTATCTATCTGTCTGTCTAGCTGGCTACTTACCTATTTACCTGCCTACCTATCTAACTACCTCTCTATCTAGTTATCTAACTACCTACCTATCTGTCTGTCTGCCTATCTACCTACCTACCTACCTATCTACCTGCCAACCTATCTACCTACCTAATCTATCTGTCTACCTACCTATCTGTTTGTCTATCTATTTATCTTTCTGTCTATCTACCTATCCATTTATCTATCTGTCTGTCTGACTATCTACTCGCCTATCTGTCTGTCTATGCGTGTTCTCCTTCCTCTATGAGAATTTAAGCTCCCAGAGAACAAAGACTGCTTCATTCTTTGTGTTTCTGTCCCCAGCATGCAGCCCAATGTGTGGCGCACAGCAGGTGCTTAATAAATGCTGGCTGACGTATTAATACCATCCTAGACAATTGGTCCTACGTTCCAGCGGACTTTCTGTCCACGCATGGCATTACCTTGCCCCATCTCCCTCCAGCCCCATCACATACACACAAAATCACAGAATTGGAAGGAATCTGAGACATCCTCTGGCCCAGGCCATTCCTACACAGATATCTCCTCCGTCCCAATCCTGACAAGAGGTCACTCATCTTTGGGTTCAAGAAACTCCAGTGATGGGGCATCTATCCAAGGTTCCTTTGGGAGACGAAGCAGGGAGTCAGAAAACCTGGGTTCGAATCTCAGCTCTGCTACTTACCACCTGTCCAAGCTTGGCAAACCACTCACTATTTGTGCAATGCAACCTTCTCATCTCTGAATGGTCATTGTACCTTCTACACTCCACCTTCTGGGGCGGAACAGACCAAGTCCAATCCCTCTTCCGTCTGATGGTCTTTGAAATCCTTGGGGCTGGCTAGCGGGGCTGCCCTGAGTTTTCTCCTCTCCCGACAAGCTGACTCGGAGGAGGCCACCTTCCTATCTCTGCCCTCAGCCCAAGAAGGTCTCCTGGACACAGAGGAGAGCCGTTCTAATGAGCGCAGAACGTGGTTCTATTGGCCCGCTCCAGAGAGGTTAAGGCCTTGGAGCAGACCATAGAATTCCCCCAGAGCAGCTCTTTCAGCCCCTCGATCAGGGACAGTCATGGAGTCAAGGCCTAAGTTGCCCATCTAGTACCAAGTACTGCTGAAACCTAATGAAACAGAAATTGGGATTTAGGTAAGCCCGAAGACATGGGATTCATAGGAAACAATTTTTTAAGACAGTGTCGATGAGGAATCTAGGAGCCCCCAAACTTGTGTCCTAGGAAGAATTGATGAATTCCTGTTTAGTTGGCCCAAAGGTGGAAGTCCAGGGTTTGACCTTGTGAGCGTTGGTTCTTCCCTGAGGGAAAGTCCAACTTCACTAGTCTCAAACTCACCAGGAATCCAGGTGGGGAGGGCTAATCCCATCAGATGTTAAGGTTCTCCTTTGTCCCAATGGTTTCTCCCCTTAGGCCAGGGTCCTTTACCAAGATGGCCCAGCCCTTGGCTGAGTTTCCCCTTTGTGTCTATTATTCCTGTCTGGGAACTCCTCATTTTCCTTTGTCACTATTTTTAAGGTTAATCAACTATCCCTCTAGACCTTAATCTCCAAGTTCCCCTGAAAAGATATTTAAGCCTCATCTGGTGGCCCTCCCAGGGGTTAAGCCTGTAGCACACAGCTCTGAGTAGAGGCCTAATTCAGCCCCGTTACCTCTGTCCTTAATTATAGAGTGGCTTTTCTGACTATTTAATAGTTTTGTGTTGTTTCCAAGTCAACAACAGTAACATCAGGGGCAGCTGAGTGGCTCAGTGGATGGAGAGCTAGGCATAGAGATGGGAGGTCCTGGATTCAAATCTGACCTCAGGTACTTCCTAGCTGGGTGACCCTGGGCAAGTCACTGAAACTTTATCTGACTCATTTTTCTCATCTATAAAGTGGGGATGTGCCAGGTAGATAACACACTGAATAGAGTGTCAGCACTGGAGTCAGGACGACCTGGGTTCAAATCGGTCCTCACACTTCCTAGCAATGTGCCTTTGCCCCTCTTCTGTCATAAAACTGATAGTAAAACAGAAGATATGGATGTTTTAAAATAATTAATTAACAAAATAAAAGCATCTACCTCACAACAGGGCTATTGTGAGGATCTAATGAGATAATACTTGTAAAGCACTCAGTATATTGCCTGGCACATAGTAGGAGCTACATAAATGCTCACTCTTGTCCTTTCCCACTAAGATAGAGATCAAAAAATGGCAGAAACCTTCATCCCCAAGAGATGGAAGGATCTCTGTCCCGCTCCACCTGGAAAAGGAGCCAAGCCAGCTTCGTAATAATTTGCTAACAACTATTCAGTCAATCGACATTTATAAAGTGCCTACTTATGTGCCAGGCAATATGCCAAGTGCTGGAGATACAAAAAGGGGCAAAGAGCAGTCCCTGCCCTTACAGAGCTCATGATCTGGAGCCCTGGCTGTACTGGCTTTGCTACCAAACTAGAGGAAATGCTTATGCATTCCAGGGTCCTCCCCAGCTCCAGGGTTCTGGGCGCTGAGAGCCCTTCTGGCCCTGACAGCCTCTGCTCCATGTTCCCTCCCAACTGGGATTCTACGAGCCGAAATCCCTCAATGGTTCTCCCTCCCTTAGAGTAACAGAAATCAAAGAAATGACTCGGGAAGAAGCTTTAGAACTGTTTTGCCCAACCTACAGCCTCCACCCAGATTTGGAGGGGACCCCAGAAAATCGGCGTCCTGGCTAGCCTTTGAGTCAGAGCAGAAACCAGTTACACACCCAAGTGGTGAGGAGCTGAAGAGGATCAGAGAAGGGCTGCTGGGCCACCTCAACCCTGCCGCACATGCAAAAGAGGCAGAACCAAATGGGCCGAGGAAGAGGGGGAATCTGTGCTTTGATGGAGCGGGTCCCTCTCTTCCAGCCTCAAGTCCAAGGGACCGACATCGACAGGCCCCTTTCTCTGCAGTCACGTGAGTTTGTGCCACCTTTGAAGAAAATGTGAGCGCCTTTATCAAGTGAAATCCCAGCGTACGTTACTGTGGCTGTGAAATCGGCCACAATGGAAACCTCCCTGACTGAGGCTGGCCTGCCCACAACTGACCACTTCCCCTCTCCAGCCTCCCGATGCCTTATCAGCAGGGCCTTGGTGGCATCCTTTCCAGAAGCAAAAGATCAAAAACTTATCTACATCTGCAGAAACCTACCAAGAACTCTGGAAACCTTCCTCACCAACTGAGCACAGCACAGGAAGCCCATCACACACACACACACTCTCTCTCTCTCTCTCTCTCTCTCTCTCTCTCTCTCTCTCTCTCTCTCTCTC
>NC_058135.1:281428233-281434444 GCF_016433145.1 Gracilinanus agilis | reverse complement strand
CTCTCTCTCTCTCTCTCTCTCTCTCTCTCTCTCTCTCTCTCTCTCTTTCTCTGTCTCTCTCTATCTGATTCTCTCTCTCTCTCTCTCTCTGTCTCTCTCTCTCTGTCTGTCTGTCTCTCTCTATCTGATTCTCTCTTTCTCTCTCTCTCTCTCTCTCTGTCTCTCTCTCTCTGTTTCTTTCTTTGTCTGTGTGTCTCTCTGTGTCTCTCTCTCGGTCTCTGTCTCTGGTTCTCTCTGTGTCTCTCTCTCTCGGTCTCTATCTCCCTCCCTCCCTCTCTCTCTCTCTCTCTCTCTCTCTCGGTCTCTATCTCCCTCCCTCCCTCTCTCTCTCTCTCTCTCTCTCTCTGTGTGTGTCTCTCTCTCTTTCTCTGTCTCCCTCCTTGCCTCTCTCTCTCTTTCTCTGTGTGCATGTGTGTATGTCTCTCTGTCTCTGTCTCTGTCTCTCTCTGACTCTCTTTCTTTCTCTCCTTCTCTGTGTGTGTGTCTCTCTCTGTCCCTCCCTCTGTGTGTGTGTGTCTCTCTCTGATGTCTGTCTCTTTCCTTCTCCCTCTCTGAGTCTTTCTCTTATTCTCTCTCTGTCTCTCTTCTCTTTCTCCCTCCCTCTCCCTATTCTGCCTTCTTCTCTCTGTCTGTCTGTCTCTCTCTCTCTCTCCTGCAATCCACTGACCAGGCCAGGCCTACATCTCCAGGCATCTTCACTTTAATTCAAGGAAAGGATTGCTCTCTCCCTTCCCCTTCCACTTCCCCTCAGTGGCTTCCTTGAGTCATTTAGCTTTAGGCTCCTCATTACTAATCCAGCGCTAGAAGGGTGCTGGGTTTCCATTCGATTCAATTCATTTCTTATAGGGCACCTCCTAGGTGCCAGGTACAGGGCCAGACACTAGGGATACAAAAAAAAATGTAAGCTGTTGCCCTCAAGGAACTTACACTGTACTGGGTGGAAGGAGGGCTAGGAAGATGCACAAAATGTTGGCTCTGGATTCCAGGTTCAAATCCTGCCTGTGATACTTATTCAATTCCCCTCAGAAAGTCACTTAACCTCCCTCCCCAGGCTTCAGTTTCCTTAAGTATAAAATGAGGAGGGATATACTAAATGGACTCCAAAGTCACTTCCCAAACTTAAGAGTCTGGGTTTTAGGTCTGTTAGATTTATAACTAGAAGGGATCTTAGCCAACACCTAGGCGAGGGGCGAGGGGCCTCTTTTGTGTCCTGGACCTCTCAGAAAGGCTTAGGGATCCCTTCTCAGAATAACTGTTTAAATGTGTAAAATAAAATACATACGTATGTGTGTGCGCACACCAATTATATTGAAACACAGTTACCAAAATCTTCTTAAAACACCCCCAGAGTAAGTAAGAACCCTTAATCTAGTCTCTTCCCTTTACCGCGGAGGAAGTGAGACCCAGATCGCCTAATCAACTTGCTTAAAGTCATTTAGGTAGTAAACAGAGAAACTGGAACCAAAAATTCATAGATTTATAGCTAGAAGTAGAGGCCTCAGAGATAAAGTAATCGGATAGTCCTCAATCTGTGGTCCAGGTCCTTGAGACTTTCAGGGAGTCCCTGAGATCAAAACTATTTTCACATATTAAGGTATTTTTATTTCTAATACGGTAAATATTTGTATACATCTATTTCATATTTTATTTCGTTGTTTTTAATATTTACATATATTAACAAAGCTTTGGGGGGAAGAGAGTCCCCCGTTGTTTGTTTGTTTTTATTTTAAATCCTTTACCTTCCGTCTTGGAATCAATACCATGTATTGGTAAAGGGTAGGCAAATGGGTCAAGTGACTTGCCCAGGGTCACATTGCTAGGAAGTATCTGAGGCCAGATTGGAACCCAGGACCTCTCCTCTCTAGGCCTGGCTCCCAATCCTAGCTCCCCCAGCATCCTCCATTTTTAAGAATATAAAAATGCAATGCTTTCATTTTACAGAGGATGAGCTGACTCTAGAAAGAAAAGCAAAATGACTCCCTCCAGGTCGCACCAATAGGAAAAGGCAGAGCCAAAATTAGAACTTGGGTCCCCAAATACCACGCTTTGTCCGCTGTCTAAGAACCTTCCAAGCTATTTTCTAAGTCAGCAAGTTCGCTTTTTTCCATTCTCCAGAGGAATATTCCAAGGTCCCTTCTGGCTCTGACACTCTCTGATTGTCGGGGCAGAACGCCCGGGACTGAGGGCCAGAGCAGAGCGAGGCGGACCCCGTATAGTCAGAGAATTTTGAGCCTTCGGACGTCGTCTCCCAGCAGTCCTTTCCGTGCGCCCCACGTTGGAGGCTTCACGTATTGTGACTCTGCCTCTCTCTTGCCCTTCTCTCTCGGCGGGGCTGGGCCAGCTTTTTGTACTTTAGCTATTATTAATGACTGTCCATTAATTTTAATCTTTACAGCCCAGAAGAGATTCCGGCCTTCCGCTTTTCCAGCAATAGCCAAGGAGGCTTAGCCAGAGCCGGAAATGCCGGCCGAGGGGCCCGCTCTGCCCCGCTGTGTCTGTGTGCGTGTCGGGGCATCTCAGTGCCCATCTCAGCCCCTCCCGAGCACTTTGCTTCCGTCTTCTGTCTCTATGAGCCCATGTGCTCAGCACAGTGTTAGGCACTCGGGTAAGAGGCACCCAGTGCCTGTTTCCAAAAATATTCATCCAGCGCCTGCCACGTGCCACGATCCCCGCTAGGTGCGAAAGAGGCAAAACCGGAGAGATTTCGATTCCTCAGAGAAGAAATCAGGCCTCTCCTACGTCAACCCAGCAATCTAAATACACCGTGATTTTGTTTGTCTCACTCACTCGACAAGTGTTTTTTTAATTTAAATTTTTTGCCAGTTACACGTAATAACAAATTTCCAAGGAAGTTTTCCATATCAACAAATACTTATTAAGCATCTACTACGCACCTGGAACCGTGATGGGCAACAGTCCCTAACGGCAATGAACTTAGAAAAAGTGATGGAAGGGACGCAGCTGCTTTTCCCCTGGTCCACGTTTGCACAGTCACATTTGTACAAGTTCGGAGGCTCCACCTCGCTCCTGCTCTCTCTTCACGAGTTAGTTTAGAACCTTTTCCCTCCAGTTTTTTTTTTATGTTTGTTTATTATTAATAAAACTTTATAAAAAATAATATTTAGTTCTTATATATTAATTTTCAGATCCACACAATTCATCTAATCCAACTCACTCATTAGAGACTGAAACTCCAAGGAGGCAGGATTTGAACACAGCTCTTCTGACTTCAAAGCCAGGATTTTTCCTCTAAACTGTGCTCCCATCTCTTCCCCCTTCTTCCTCCACACCAAGCAAAGCGACTTCTGATTACAAAAAAAGCATCGATTCCCATTTCTAGAGCATTTCAAATTCTAGAAAAGCAGAGAGGCAGGGTTACCTACTGGTTAGGGTGCTGGACTGGGGAGTCAGGAAGACCTGGGTTCCAAAGCAGTTTCAGACTGTATGACCCTAAACAAGTCACTTGCGCTCTCTCATCCTAAATATTTTTTTTCATTTCTAAAACAGAGAATAACCCCACCTATCCTCACGGTGCCAGGCAGAAGGCATTGGCGTAAGGAGCAGAGCCAGGCTTTAGAACCAGGTCCTCTGGCTAACTCCAAGGCCAGCCCTCTTTTCTCTCATTAACTCTCACCCTGCCCCACAAGGTCAAAATAGCTCTACTTCTTCAGAAATAATTAATCATTTCCCAAGGAGAAGCGAAGAGGGAAAGGGCACAGAAATTTAGCCCAAGGGAGGCAGGTAGGGGCCTGGATTCCCCAAGAGGCCTGAACTCCCTCCCCACTACTGAACTCAGAGAAAAAGAAGACCTCCAAGAAAACTGTGATAAGTACTTTATAAATATTATTTCATCCGATCCTTAAAACAACCCTGGAAGGTAGATTTTGTTGTTCTGTTTTGTTACTGGTGAGGAAACGGAAGCAAACAGAGGTTAATGACTTGTCCAAGGTCATACGGCTAGTAAGTATCTAAGGCCAAATTTGAACTCGGATCTTCCTGACTGGTCAGTGCTCTGCCCTAGCTGCCTAGAACTAAAAAGGATGGTTGAGGTCATTAAGTCAAACCCCTCATTTTATAGATGAGAAAACAAAGTCACAAAAGTCACAGGAAGAGTTTGGGGTAGGATTCAAACCCAGGTTTTCCTGACTCCAGGTCAATCAATAAATAATCACCAAGCATTGAGGGAGGGAGGTGGCAGAATGGATTGAGAGCCAGGCCTAGAGACAGGAGAACAAAGTTCAAATCTGGTCTCAGACACTTCCTAGCTGTGTGACCCTGGACAAGTCACTTAACCCCCACTGCCTAGCCCTTATTGTTCTTCTGTCTTAAAATTGTTACTAAGATAGAAAGCAGGAGTTTAAAAAATAGTAATGATCACCAAGTATTGATTAAAGCTCCTGATAATATGGGCCAAGTTAATAGAGAAGAAAGGCTGCCCAGCAAACAGTCTGCATTGGATTGGGAAGGCTGGCCAGCCATCTGGTCCCCAGCCTCACACAGCAGCGGGGCATTAAAGGAACGCAGCAGGTCTATGGGGACGGGGATTCTATTGTAGCAGCAGGTGAAGACACTTCTGCAACCTTGTCTCAACCTTGATTTAGAGTCAGACTCCCGGGGGAATAGAGCTTCCACTGTCCGCACCTTGGAAACCTCCATTTTTTCCCCACAGATTTGATTAAAAGGGACAATGAGGTTTCTTATCCCTGATGGATGCTAACTCTCCCTCTCTCTCTTCTGGACTCCTAGGATGTCAGCCGGGCAAGGGACCTGAGAACACAGGATGGCAAAGATAAGAGAGACCTTAGAATATAGAATGTCAGAACTGTAAAGGACATGAGAAAAGGAAATGTTAGAGATAAGGAGAATCTTAGAACACAATGTCAGAGAAAAAAGGGACGTTAAAACACAGAATGTTAGAGAAAAGAAGGATCGTAGAACACAGAATGTTGGAGAAAAGAGGGATCTTAGAACACAGAATGTTGGAGAAAAGTGGGATCTTAGAACACAGAATGTTGGAGAAAAGAGAAGCCTTAGAACACAGAATGTTGGAGAAAAGAGGGATCTTAGAACACAGAATGTTAAGAGAAAAGAGAAGCCTTAGAACACAGAATGTTGGAGAAAAGAGGGATCTTAGAACACAGAATGTTAAGAGAAAAGAAAGGCCTTAGAACACAGAATGTTGGAGAAAAGAGAGACCTTAGAACACAGAATGTTAAGAGAAAAGAGGGATCTTAGAACACAGAATGTTAGAGAAAAAAAGGATCTTAGAACACAAAATGTTAGAGATAAGAGGAATCTTAGAACACAGAATGTTGGAGAAAAGTGGGATCTTAGAACACAGAATGTTGGAGAAAAGAGGGATCTTAAAACACAGAATGTTGGAGAAAAGAGGGATCTTAGAACACAGAATGTTAAGAGAAAAGAGAGACCTTAGAACACAGAATGTTGGAGAAAAGAGGGACCTTAGAACACAGAATGTTGGAGAAAAGAAGGATTGTAGAACACAAAATGTTGGAGAAAAGAGGAATCTTAGAACACAGAATGTTGGAGAAAAGAGAAGCCTTAGAACACAGAATGTTAAGAGAAAAGAGAGGCCTTAGAACACAGAATGTTAAGAGAAAAGAGGGATCTTAGAACACAGAATGTTAGAGAAAAAAAGGATCTTACAACACAAAATGTTAGAGATAAGAGGAATCTTAGAACACAGAATGTTAAGAGAAAAGGGAGACCTTAGAACACAGAATGTTGGAGAAAAGAGAGGCCTTCGAACAAAGAATGTTAGAGAAAAGAGGGATTTTAGAACACAGAATGTTAAGAGAAAAGAGAGACCTTAGAAGACAGAATGTTGGAGAAAATAGGGATCTTAGAACACAGAATGTTAGAGAAAAGAGAAGCATTAGAACACAGAATGTTGGAGAAAAGAGTGATCTTAGAACACAGAATGTTGGAGAAAATAGGGATCTTAGAACACAGAATGTTAGAGAAAAGAGAAGCCTTAGAACACAGAATGTTAGAGAAAAGAGGGATCTTAGAACACAGAATGTTAAGAGAAAAGATGGATATTAGAACACAGAATGCTGGAGAAAAGAGAGACCTTAGAACCCAGAATGTTGGAGAAAAGAGGGACCTTAGAACACAGAATGTTGGAGAAAAGAAGGATCGTAGAACACAAAATGTTGGAGAAAAGAGGGATCTTAGAACACAGAATGTT
>NC_058135.1:281394985-281414112 GCF_016433145.1 Gracilinanus agilis | reverse complement strand
AGATGAGGAAACTGGGACCCAGAAGTTGGAAGCCACTTGCCCAAGGCCACCCAAGGACAAGGAGAGGAAGAACTGGACCCCGGACTTCTGATAATAGAGGTAGCAATCTTTAACATACTACTGCTGCTTGTCTTGACCATTCTCCCATCTTATTATTTATTTATATAAGGTTTTTATTTATACAAAATATTATTAATATGTAAAATATTCATATAAAATATTTCTATAAAATATTATTCATATATAAAATACACAAAATACTTACATAAATAGACTTATTTATATGAAGTTTTATTTATATAAAATATTCATATAAAATATTATTCATATATAAAATACACAAAATATTTATATGAATAAATAGGCTTATTTATTTATATAAAGTCTTTATTTATATAAAATATTATTCATATATAAAATATTCATATAAAATATTATTCATATATAAAATACACAAAATACTTACATAAATAGATTTATTTATATGAAGTTTTTATTTATATAAAATATTATTCATATATAAAATATTCATATAAAATATCTCTATAAAATATTATTCATATATAAAATACACAAAATATTCACATAAATAAATAGATGTTTTTATTTATGTAAAATATTATTAATATATAAAATATTCATGTAAAATATTATTCATATATAAAACACACTAAATATTTACATAAATAGGTTTATTTATATGAAGTTTTATTTATATGAAATATTATTTATTTATATAAATAATATTTATACAAATATTATTTATACAAATAATATTTATACAAATATTATTTATATATAAAATATATAAAATCTTTCTATTTATATAAAGTAATTAGCTTCGGCCAGATCCTTCCCCAGCCTCCTGTGCCCTACCCCCAGCACATTACAGAGAATAAAAATAAAATTAATCCCCTTCTCTCATCCCAGCATTTTATCTTCTGGCCTTAGCCTGCTGGGTCCTCTAATCCCTCTTCAATCCCTGTCACTCTTCTCTCCTGACCAGCCTCTCTTCCTACTCACACAGGAGGAGCCAACTCTCCAGGGACGTCGCCCCCGGCTGAGCAGACAGGAGGCCAAAACAGCCACACATTCCAATGTCCACAGCTCAGTGCTCAGCAATGAACCTCCCAGTAAGGAAGGGCCTCGTTCAACCTGGAATCTGAGACTAGGGGCAAAGGTGGCTTGTTTGTGTTCTGAGAGTTCCCATGGGAAGGGTTGGATTTACCCCATTCCTGTCAGTATACATTGTTCAGAGTAAGCAGAAGCCAGGACAGAGATGCCCTAGAACTCCAGAAGAATACAATGGAAGACTCGAAGGCAAAGTCTTCTGTTGGGTTTTTTCCCCCTTTTGTCTAGGTATCCTATGTCTCCTGGCACAAGGTAGGTCCTTAATCCACGCTTTCTGGATAGGACGGAACCTCCTAGGAATGGACCTTACTTTAAGTACTGGAAACTCCCTCTCAAAGGGAGTCCAATTGACTCATAGCCTGACTCTGGGCTCTCAGAATCCTTTTTGTCCTTCAAGGCTCAGCTTAAGCACCACTTTCTTCATGAGACCTTCTTTGATTCCCCCAGCAAACAGTAGCACCTTCCCAAAATCACTTTGTATCAATCCCGTAAGTAATTCTGTATAGAGTTACGTCTCCCCAGCAAGACCAAAAGTAAACTACTTGAGAGCAGGGACCATTTTCACTTTTGCCTTTTTATCTTTAGCATCTAGCTCAGCACCTGTCACAGAGGTACTTAATAAATATTTGATGACTGATCAACTCACTAGGATTTCCCTTCCAATCATTCCTGTGCCCCATCATCAGGCTGACCTGCTGCCCAGGGATAGAGAGCCAGGGCTGGAGATAAGAGGTTCTGAATTCAAATCTGACCCTCACACATTTTCTAGCTGTGTGACCCTGGGCAAGTCACTTAACCCCAACTGCCTACCCTTACCACTTGGAATCGATACTTAGTATCAATTCTAAGACAGAAGGTAAGGGTTTTTTAAAAAGGAGGTATCAGGAGGCAGCTGGGAAGCTCAGTGGATTGAGAGTCAGGCCTAGAGACGGGAGGTCCTAGGTTCAAATCTGACCTCAGACACTTCCCAGCTGTGTGACCCTGGGCAAGTCACTTGACCCTCATTGCCTACCCTTACCACTCTACTGCCTTGGAGCCAATACACAGTATTGACTCTAAGACAGAAGGTGAGGGTTTAAAAAAAAAAAAAAGAGGTGTCATATAAAATGGAAATATATATTACATGAAAAGTCCTGCTATAACCTATATCAGACTATTCACTGACTTGGAAAGGAAGGGAAGGAAGGAGGGAGGGAGGGAAGGTGGGAATCTGAATTGCAAAATGTCAGAAAACAACTGTCAAAAATTGTTTCTTGAAAAAATAAAATTCAATTTAAAAAAATAGAACTGGAGAAAAAAAAAAGATTGACGTGCCCATTCACAAACCTCCCGTCCTCTTTCCCAACCTCTGCCCAGAGAACAATGTCTGCATTCCTCTACATGGTACCCCAGACACCCCAAATTTGATCTCCCTCTCTCCCTTTCTAGCCTTTTTTCTCTCTCCAAGAAAAACATTCTAACGGGTAAGTTGGCTTTATCATGCCCAAGACCATGCCGCACTTTTGAGCTAAAAGCAGAGTGTAGAGATATAAATAGGAAATCTATAAATATGTGTGTATATTGCATACTGCATGAACACTTCTTATCAATGGCTATATGTATCGTGCAGCTATTGTATATGTACAGGCAGAGAGACATAAATACACATAGCAAAGGGTCATCTAATGATTTATGCGTATTATCTCATTTTATCATTGGCTTTCAGACTTAGAAAGCACTCTAGAGGTTTTCATTCCCTTCTACAAAACTCCCAATCCCCCTGGCCTGGAATATCATCTCTGTTCATCTTCTGAAATCAAAATTCTCCCTTTCCTTAAAGTCCTAGTTTAAATGCCACCTCCTCCAGGAAGTCCTCTTTAACTACCCAGGGTGAAGGTTAGATGACTCATCAGCTCATCTCTGAACTCTGATGATACTGACACTCCTTTGAATCGCTCATTAATTTTTTTCTCCTGTATTTAAATATTGTATTCCCAAGCTATGGAGTTGGATGATGCTAAAGATGTCCTCTTTGTAGTTTTTCCACCACCAAACACAAGGTCACACATGTGGCTGGTGGTAAATAAATGTGCAGGTGGATTGAATGTCTGGAGCAGTGATGGCAAACTCAAATGGAACCTAAACGACCCATAAGAATCTCTTCCAGGGGCAGCTGGGTAGTTCAGTGAATTGAGAGTCAGGCCTAGAGAAGGGAGGTCCTAGGTTCAAATCTGGCCTCAGCCACTTCCCAGCTGTGTGACCCTGGGAAAGTCACTTGACCCCCATTGCTCACCCTTACCACTCCTCCACCTATGAGCCAATACACAGAAGTTAAGGGTTTTAAAAAAAAAAAAACTTAAAAAAAAAAAAAAAGAATCTCTTCCAGGGGCAGCTGGGTAGCTCAGTGGATTGAGTCAGGCCTAGAGAAGGGAGGTCCTGGGTTCAAATCCGGCCTCAGAGACTTCCAGCTGTGTGACCCTGGGCAAGTCACTTGACCCCCATTGCCCACCCTTACCACTCTTCCACCTATGAGCCAATACACAGACGTTAAGGGTTTAAAAAGAAAAAACAAAAACAAACAAACAAGAATCTCTTCCAGCCATATGTTGATTTAGAAAATCACATATTAGCATCACTTATGTTTTATTGTGCTCATTTATTTTGTTAGTTATTTCTCAATGACATTTTCATTTAATTCTGGCCATTAGTTACTCTGTGAGCTTGATCTCTGTGGTCTAGAGGGTCTAGGCCAGTGCCTACTTCCTTAGTGATATAGGACACTGTTCCGTATTATAAGCACCAAAGTGCAAAGTTCTAAACTTGACTGAAGAACAATTTTATTTTAAACGTTTATCTGAATGAAGTATTTATGAATAAACTCCAGCACCCGCCATCCACAGTGTGTCAGACCAGATGGCCAGAGGGCAAGAGGAAAATGGGATCAAAGAGGAGCCAGAAACCTGGACTAGGAGGGAGAAGGTTGGACAAGGTGGCCTTCCAAGTGCCTTCTACATATAATAAATTCATGACCCTACAACAATAGCTAGCATTAAGGCTTGAAAAAAAAAAGGGTCTAGAGCAGGAGTGAGCTGAATTCTGAAGAAAACAGATCTGGTGGGTAGCAGAGAAAAAATGGAGATGTTGTTTTCTTAGGACCCAAGCTAAAGGACCATAGATAGAAAATAAGCTAGAACAAGGGTTCTTAACTTGACCCCACCCCTCTTCCCCACAATGATCCATGGATAGATTTCAAGGGGCTCAATGAATTTGGATGGGGAAAATACATCTTTAGTTTCCTTCAATGTCTTTCCCTTCCTTCCCTTTCCTTCAATTATTTAAAGACATGATACAGAGGGGGCAGCTGGGTAGCTCAGTGGAGTGAGAGTCAGGCCTAGAGACGGGAGGTCCTAGGTTCAAATCCAGCCTCAGACACTTCCCAGCTGTGTGACCCTGGGCAGGTCACTTGACCCCCATTGCCCACCCATACCACTCTTCCACCTAGGAGCCAAGCTCCATAGACTTCTCTAGGCAACCAAAGGGGTCCATGACACCAAAAAGATGAAGAATGCCTGGCTTTCCTAGATGTTCTCCCAGTAACTCAGCAGCTCCAATTATTTCCTGATCTGAGGGAATTTTTTTTAACTTATATTTTTCTAATTTAAAATTGTTTAAAAAGAATAGCTTTCCTACCAAAGGCTGCTTTACCTCTTAAAAGTATATACACTTGGGGGCAGCTGGGTAGCTCAGTGGATTGAGAGCCAGGCCTAGAGACCAGAGGTCCTAGGTTCAAATCAGGCCTCAGACACTTCCCAGCTGTGTAATGACCCCCAGTGCCCACCCTTACCGCTCTTCCACCTAGGAGCCAATACACGGAAGTTAAGGGTTTAAAAACAAAAAAAATTATATATACTTGTCCATTTTTTAAAGGTCCATACCTGTGATTTCCTCCATGTGGGAAATCCCAGTATGGAAATAGTCCACCAATTCAGATGACGGCTTTCCAATATTTTAGAAAGTTGCTTGGAGCACCAAAACTGTAATTGAGTTCCCAAGTTCGCATAGTCAACAAGTCAGAGGAAGGGCTGGAACTCAGGTCTTCTTCACTAGGTCACTAAGGTGGCCCTTTCTTGTATATAATAGGTGCTTAATAACAGGTAGTTGGATTGGATCAAATCCTATAAACTTTTAAAACTGGCTCTTCCATCTCCCAGAATTCTAGATCTCCTCCTTATATCCTGATCCCCTCCACCACCTGCTCCTTCCCCAGTCCTAATTTTAGGTGAGAACTTAGTAAGGGAGATACACCAATTCAAAGTACACTTTGAAGCAAAGAAATGTGGGTCTGGACTCTTCCAGGGAGAGAGCCTGGTACAATGGAAAGGCATATTAAATGTAGAAGCAAAAAACTTGAGTTCAAATCCTGGCTCTATTATTTGTTAGCTGTATAACCTTAGGTAGTCATTTAACCCCAATTTCCTCTTCTATAAAAGGAGCATGTTGGACTAGATGGCTTTTAAGGTCCCTTGCAAAAACTGATGACTGCAGACAGTTAGTGGATAGGGCGCTAGGCCTAGAGTCAGAAGACCTAGATTCAAATCCAGTCTCACATAGTTACTAGCGGTATGACCCTGGATAAATCATTGAACCATGTTTGCCTCCGTTTTCTCATCTATAAAAAGAGCTGGAGTAGGAAATACCAAACCACTCCAGCATCATTGCCAAGAAAACCACAGATTGGCTCACAAAGAGTCAGAAATGACTGAACGACAGCCAGCATTTATATAGGATGTTAAGACTTGCAAAGCTCTTGGCATTACACATATGTGTATGCGTTTAACATATATGTGAATGTGTATTTAATATATGTACATATTTAACACTGAATGAATTTACATTTTATTTCTGACTGAAAGTGACACTGCTAACAGCTTGCCACAGAAGAACCACATTCAAAAAGCAAAGCAGAATGAGTAATAAAACCATAAGCAAATCCCTTGCTCTAATCTGAGAGCAACTGTTGAGGTTTTAACCCTTTTCCTAATTGTTACATTCATTAAGAAGATGAATACTCTCAACAACAATATTACGAAGAAGGAAACTGAGCCCGAGGAAGATTTAGCAACTGGCCTAGAGTTAAATGATCCAAAAATGCCGAAAAAGAAATCAGTAAGAAATAAGTTCCAGGAATCTGGCCTCAGACACTTCCCAGCCATGTGACCCTGGGCAAGTCACTTGACCCCCATTGCCTACCCTGACCACTCTTCTGCCTTGAAGCCAATACACAGTATTGACTCCAAGATGGAAGGTGAGGGTTTAAAAAAAAAATTAAAAAATTAAAAAATTAAAAAAAAAGAAATAAGTTCCAGGGGCAACTGGGTAGCTCAGTGGATTGAGAGTCAGGACTAGAGGTGGGAGGTCCTAGGTTCAAATCCAGCCTCAGACACTTCCCAGCTGGGTGACCTTGGGCAAGTCACTTGACCCCCATGGCCCACCCTTACCACTCTTCCACCTAGGAGCCAATACACAGAAGTTAAGGGTTTAAAAAAAAAAAAGAAAAAAAGAAAAAGAAATAAGTTCCAAAGCCAGGCTGAGTCCCTCTCCACACATGAGTATTCACAATGAGTAAAAAGCCTACACCTACATTATATATATATATAATGTTTTTTAAACCCTTACGTTCCATCTTGGAATCAATATTGTGTATTGGCTCCAAGGCAGAAGAGTGGTAAGAGCTAGACAATGGGGGTCCAGTGACTTGCCCAGGGTCACACAGCTGGGAAGTGTCTGAGACCAGATTTGAACCCAGGACCTCCCGTCTCTAGGCCTGGCTCTCTATCCACTGAGCTACCCAGCTGCCCCTGCCTACATTATATTTACTGACTATCGGCATTCCAAAAGTCTGCCCAAGAGTTTGAGGCTCTGATGACTTATTTGGGGGCCCCATATCCAAGATAAGGGGAGATTGGAGCCTTGTGACTCTAGCCTCAGAAAGAACCGAAGCTCTGGAGTGGGCACAGGATGCTATCAGTGAACCCCATGATGTGTACCATCATGCCCGCACCAGGGTTGTCTGTCCTAGAGCAGAAGCTTCCAGGAAGCTGTGTTTGTGTAAATCTCTCTGAACTGTTGTCTCATCCAGAATCACGTGTAAGTTTTTTCTTCTTTTTTTTTGGCAGTGTGAATGGTCTGGACTTCTGATATGGGTGTGGTCATTCCTCTGTGCATGCTCCCTCTATAAATGCATTATGTACAACTCATCTGTAACTAACAGTCTTAAGAGAATCGCATGGGAGTCCTGAGGTCACACAGCTAGTTTATCAGAGGCTAGACTTGAACTCAAGTCTCTCTTACCCCAAGGCTTGCCCTTGATCCACTATGCCTTACTGACTCTTACCATGCAAAGCTGGAAGGGTCACAGAGGAGAGGCGCCCTGCCTTATATTCCATGCTAGTTGACAGCAAAAGTGAGCCTAGCTAGAACTCAGAGCTCCCTGTGGCTCAGCCCCAGGTGCCTTCCACTCCACCCACCCCCTGAGTCCTCTAGAGCATTATCCAGTATTCATGTGCTCAAGGACAGCTCTTAAGGTCCTAAGCCAGCAAGAGGGCAGGAAGGAGTCACCATGGAGACGGGGTTAGATCTAAAGACAAGGAACTGGGAGGTAGATAGAATCTTGGCTTTGCTACTTACTACTTATGTGACCTTGGACAAGTCATTTCCCCTCTCTGGGTCCCCAATAAAATGAGAGGTCTGGACTAGATGGCCTCTGAGGTTGTTCTGGTGCTGTGCCTGGGATTTCCACATAGGTCCCTTAATGTTCGTCCCAGCACTTTTCCCACATCTCAAACACATATGTACTAGAGATGGGAGGTCCTAGGTTCAAATCTGGCCTCAGACACTTCCCAGCTGGGTGACTCTGGGCAAGTCACTTCACCCCCATGGCCCACCCTTACCACTCTTCCACCAAGGAGCCAATACACAGAAGTTAAGGGCTTAAAAAATATATATAAATAAATAAATAAACACATATGTACACACACACCCCATTCTCTCTTGCCCGGTCTCTTCATCCTTGCCCCCTGGAATCCCTTGCTTCCTTAAAGACTGCTCCCCACTACCTTCTCCAAGCCTTTCCTGCCCCTGCCAGCTGCTAATGCTCTCTCCCCTCCCTAATTTCATTCAGTGGATTTAGAATTCATTCCCTATGGAATATGTAAGAGAAGCAGAATGGTTAGAATCTAATCTTGGCACCAGGAAAGTCTAGTTTCCAGTGTGAGACCTGATTTAATATGCTGGCTATGAGACCCTGGGCAAGTCATTTACCCTTCTTAGGGCTCATGGCAGCCCTCTAAATGGGAGAAGAGACAACTTCCTATGACCCTAAGTGCCCACCAACATTGGTAGAGAGGCTTCATCACCTGGAAGTTCCTTTCATCAGTGAGATCACGGGGCCAGTTCCTATGCCCATTTTTCCCCTTATATACTTGAATGGGCACATATTTTTGCCCCCTAGTTGAATATAAGCTCTTTGAGGGCACTGCTTCATACTGTCTTTGCCTCTCCATTTTCTGCCTAGCACAGTACTTGGCACATAGTAGGCATTTAATAAATGATTGTTTAAAAAAATAAATGATTGCTGAATCTCCTTAATTGGCACTTTCTTGCTGGAAGCAATAAAACGGACGGGACCCCGATCTTTGTTTCTCCCTAGATGTAAAGGCAACTGAAGGGACCCCTCAGACGACTTAAACTGAGTCCGGTCTTAACAAAAGAGAAGGTAACAGACGTCTAAGCTCGCTTTAGTAGTAGATCATTTGCTAAGGACTCAGTTTGGCTCTTCTGAACCACTTCCCCACCCGTATTCCCCACAAATTCCCACAACACACGCTGGTCTGCCTCGATGCCCTCCCAGCCTCCTCCTGCGAACCCTAGAGAAAGCCCGGCGCTTTCACCTCATTTGTCACCCTACAATAAACAACACGGGGCAAACCGCAAGGAAGGATTTGGCCAAGGCTTGGGAGGAGAAAGAAAACGAAATCGTAGATAACAGAAACTCCAGGGATGGGGGTGGGGGGCGGGGGGGAGGCTAGGGGGAGAGGAGAGATCACAAGTGAAGGGAGGTGGCGATGAGCGGGCCCGGCAGCCAGCCAGACCGGACTCAGATTTTTCTGTAAGTAGAAGGCGAGGTCCGTCAGCCTCAGGGCTGAAAGGAGAGCGCCCGAGGCGCTAAGGGAGTCCAAGAGCGCCCGGGAGAGAAGAGATAGAGGGAAGGGGTGACCTGAATGACCTCTTTGTTCTGTCACCCCAGGAAGACCTAGCCCCACCTCTCTCCCCATTTTGCCAGCCAGAACTAGCATAGGTGACCCTGCCTGACATCTAGCAACACACACACACACACACACATACACACACACACACACCGCGGCCAGATGTCCCTCCCGAGACGGAGGGCTGGCGGTGGCCAATGGCAGCTAGACCCATTCCCCCTTCAGAGGAGCCCGACGCACGGAAGGGGGTGCGGGACCCGGACGCTCAGGGCGCCGCTTCCAAGTAATGAATCAGCCGGCACATGACGCGGGTGGGAAGGGGAAAATCCGAGGACCGGAGGAGAAGGCCAATCTCCCACCCTTCTGGCACGTACACGGCCTCCCGCCCCCACCTCCCCCGGCGGGAGCCCTCGGGGAAGCGGCACTCACAGACTTCAGCTGCTCCAGCCGGTCCTTCATCTTGGCCGGGGGAGCCGCTGGGGGCCCCCTCCCAGGCGCCGGCGGGCAGGTGAGCGCGGCCCAGGTGAGTAGCAGGAAGTTGCCGCCCGAGGTTGGCTGCAGGTGAAGGAGGAGGAGAAGGAGGAGGAGGGTGAGGTCTTCGCTCTAGGAGGAACGCCCGAGTCCCATGGGAGATGGCCGGCCTGCTCCCCACCGCGCGATCTAAATCCCCCCGGAGCCTGATCCCCGGATAGGAGGGCGGGTGGGAGGGCGCGGAGCGGCGGCCCGGCTAATCCTCCGAGACTCCCTAGGAAGAGGGGAGGCGGGCCGGGCACCGCCCCTTCTACCTGGGCACCGCCCACAACTCGGCAGCCTTAAAGGGCCAGTGCAGGCCGCGGGCCCTGCGCAACAAGCCCCCTTCTCGGTTTCCCCTATTTCCCTCCTGCTTCCCTCCGTCTCACTTTCCTTTTCTTCTACCCATGACCTCATCATCTTCCTCCCTCTCCTCTCCATGTCCGCCCTATTCCCCTCCTCCTTCTTCTCCTCCCACCCTCACTCCTTCCTCCTCTCCTTTTCCTTCTCCCCCTACTACCCCCACCTCTTGGAAGCAGAGCCCTAGGGGGTCTTTGGCCTCCAACCAATCCGAAAAAGAAAGAAACCCCCAGGCGCTAGAAAGAGCCGGCCTCCGGGGAGAGGAAGAAGTCTGGAAAGTCATGAGAGGGTGGGAGATGGCAGAGATCATAGATTTAGAATGAAGAGGAGACCTTGGAAGCCTTTATTTTGCATACAAGGAAACTGAGGCCCACTGAAGTGAATTGACTCGTCCTGAATTGCTGAGGAAGCGAGTGGAAGAGCCAGAATTCAACTCTAATCCTAATTTCCTATCTATCATTCAATCAAATATTTATTAAGCTCCTACTGGGTGCCAAGGCACTGTCCAAATTTCCTATCTATCATTCAGTCAAACATTTATTAAGCTCCTACTGGGTGCCAAGGCTCTGTGCTGGTACAAAGTGGAAAAAGGAAGCAGTCCCTGCCCTCTAGGAGGGTACATGGGTGGGCTAGGGAGAATGTGTGCACCTTTAAGTCAATGCCAAATATATGCTAAGTAATTTGGAAGAGGGGAGACATCAGCATCTGAGGTGGGAGGGAGGGAAAGGTCTCTGGAAGAAAATGCTACATGAGCTGAGCTTTGAAGCCAACACGTGGATTCTGCCTTGTGGTTTTATTCATTAATTGTGCCTTACTCTTTATAACCCCATTTAGGGTCTTCATGGCAAAGATACTGCAAGTGGTTTGCCATTTCTTTCTCCAGAGGATAGGGAAAAAAAAAAAAAAAAAAAGAGCACTGGTTCTGAGTTCTATTCAGACCTGGGTTCAAATCTTGTCTCGGCCACATCTATGTGATCTCAGGCAAATTTTTTCTCCAGGCCTCAGTTTACCCATATCCAAAATGAAGCAGTTGGCTTAGATGATCTCTAAGAGCCCTTTGAGCTTGAAATATTTGGTCCTTATGATCTGCGATGCATTTTCAGACTTTATTCATCTTGACTCCTAGACTTCTCACTTCGAAAGAGCCTTCTCCCCTTTAAGATGAAATATTGGTTATAAGAGAGGAATTTTATTCAAGGAGAGGACAGTTGTGGGGGAGGAAGGCGGGTAGTGATGATGATGCAAAAAAAAAAATAGAAGAAAAGCGTCAATGAAGATTTCTAAAATACAGAGAAAAGAGAAGGGAGTTTAGAAGAGGACACAAATAAGCAAAGTAGTTTGGGTGCTATCGTGTTAAATTTAAAATATTCTTTTTTTTCTTTTTTTTTTTTTTTTAATTTTTTAAACCCTTAACTTCTGTGTATTGACTGATAGGTGGAAGATTGGTAAGGGTAGGCAATGGGGGTCAAGTGACTTGCCCAGGGTCACACAGCTGGGAAGTGTCTGAGGCCGGATTTGAACCTAGGACCTCCTAACTTCTGTGTATTGACTGATAGGTGGAAGATTGGTAAGGGTAGGCAATGGGGGTCAAGTGACTTGCCCAGGGTCACACAGCTGGGAAGTGTCTGAGGCCGGATTTGAACCTAGGACCTCCCCTCTCTAGGCCTGGCTCTCAATCCACTGAGCTACCCAGCTGCCCTCTTTTTTTCTTTAAACCCTTATCTTCTATCTTGGAATTAATACTGTGTATTGTTTCCAAAGCAGAAAAGCAATAAGGGCTAGGCAATGGGAGTTAAGTGACTTGCCCAGGGTCACACAGTGATTTTAATTTAAAATGATTAACACTAAATTCCCTCAAGGACTGGCATACTTTGGTTCTATGACTCAAGCATGTGACTGATCACTTATACAGGAGAAAGAACAGTGGCATTTGAGTTAGAGGACCTCCCATTCAAATGAGGGCAGATTTGAATCCAGGAAAACCCCAAGGCAGCTAGGTGGCTCAGTGGATTGAGAACCAGCCTAGAGGTAAGGGGTCCTGGGTTCAAATTTGGTCTCAGATACATCCTAGTTGTATGACCTTAGGCAAGTCATTTAACCCCATTGCCTAGCCCTTACTAATCTTCTACATTGGAACCAATACCTAGAATTGTTTTTAAGATGAAAGAGTTAAAAAAAAAAAAAAAAGAAGAAGAAAAGAAAACCCCAAAGAAGTCACAAAGAATTAGATATGACTAAAAGCAGCTAAACAAAAACAAAATAAAAATACTGAACTTGGAATCTGGAGAACTTGGATTTGAATCTCTCCTCAAATACTTCCTGGCAGTATGATACTGAGCAAGTCACAACCTCCCGAATCCTGTTTTTCTCATCTATCAAATGGGGCAAATCTTAGTGTTATCTATGAAAATGCTACAATCTCTTATTTCATTGGAGATGGTAGAAAAGTGTCAGGGGAAAGCTTAGGGGTTCAGTCAAGTAATCTGAGATCCTGGCCCAGTCCTATGAGTCAAACAATTAGTTAAACAAGGGCTAGCCCAACTAGTGAGGCAGTAGATACAGAGCTAGGCCTAGAATCAGGAAGACATGAATTCACATCTGTCCTCACAGACTAGACTAGCTGTGTGACCTGAGCAAGTCCCTTTACCTCTGGCTCGGTTTCCTCAACTGTAAAATTCAAATGATAATAGCATCAGGTAAATGGGGTTGTTGTGAGGACCATTTTAGAAAATATTTGTAAAGGGTGATTAGCATAGTGCCTGGCATACATAACTGCTTATTCCCTCCCTTCCCTGAACCCCAATTTCCTCCCTCTTTAAAATGATTAACACTAAATTCCCTCAAGGACTGGCATACTTTGGTTCTATGACTCAAGCATGCGACTGATCACTTATACAGGAGAAAGAACAGTGGCATTTGAATTAGAGGACCTCCCATTCAAATCTTTCCTCTACTACCTACTATCTATGTGACCTTGGGCAAGTCACTTGACCATCCCAGACTTTGGTCTCCTTTTCTATAAAATATGGCAAGGGTCGGCAACGTATGGCTCTCGAGCCATATCTGGCTCTTTTGAGGGCCAGATTTGGCTCTTTCTGCAGGAGCCATAAAGTCCATTTTTTTCAGGCGCTGTTACAGGAGCAGCACTGTGAGCACTGCACGGCTCTCATGAAATCACATTTTAAAAAATGTGGCGTTTATGGCTCTCATGGCCAAAAAGGTTGCCGGCCCCTGAAATAAGGGATGGGGGGAGGTTAGACTATGTGGCTTCTGAAATCCCTTCCAGCTCAAAATCTATTATTCTAGAGTCTCCTGCAATCACAATACAGCCCATCTGGTCTTTCCTGAGTAGACAGGAAGGCACTGGTGGGTTACCCACAAATAGGACACTAGGACAAAGCACAGGACGCAGTCAAAGAGAAAACCTAAAGCAGGACATTTTGTATATGTTGTTGCTTAACGTTTGTTGAATTTAATATAGCATATGTTTATATCCCCAAGGAAATACCTGAATACAAAAGACCTCGAGACAATTGAATTAGAAAGGCACAATGAGTGCTCTACTGCACCTACTGGAAGTCTCAGAGATTGTTAAAACCTGGTTTAATCACAAACATTAGGAAGATAAGATTTGGTGCCATGAAAATATAACCCACTGTGGAGGAGAAAATGAATGCCAAATGAGTACCTGAGCAGGTCTGAAGAAGGAGAGTCACCTTACTTTGCACTGGAGGTGATGAGACTTTACAAAGGAGGGAGCACTGAAGCAGGGTCTTTCAGGATAGGGAGAAGATTGATTAGCAGGAAGAATAATCTAGACCCAGGGAATTTGGGAAGGAACTATAGAGGGGTTACCTGGATGGGCAGGGTTTGGATTGGTGGGATTCTGAGGTCCTTCTCAACTTTGAGATTTTATGACTCGTAATTTGAGTATTCTAGAACATTACTGTCCCGTAATGAAATATGAATGACTGAAAGAAATATGGGAAGATCCATATGTTACAGAGTGAACAAATCACCATCAAAAGAATAACGCGCATAATCACTAAACTTTATAAATGTCAACCACTGAACATCATTGTTGTTTGATCTTTTTTTAGCTTGTGTCTGACTCTTGGTGACCGCATTTGGGGTTTTCTTGGCAGAGATACTGGAGTCGTTTGCCATTTCCTTCTTCAGTGCATTTTCCAGATGAGGAAACTGAGGCAAATAGGGTTAAGTGATCTGCCTAGGATCATACAAGCTTAGTAAATAAGGCTGGATTTGAACTCAGGAAAATGAGTCTTCCTGACTCCATGTGACCACTGTACTACCCAACTGCCCAATGCTCATAATAATAGCCATTAAAGATTTATAAAGAGGGCAGCTGGGTCGCTCAGTGGATGGAGAGTCAGGCCTAGAGATGGGAGGTCCTAGGTTCAAATCTGGCCTCATACACTTCCCAGCTGTGTGACCCTGGGCAAGTCACTTGACCCCCATTGCCCACCCTTACCACTCCTCCACCTAGGAGCCAATACACAGAAGTTAAGAGTTTTAAAAAAAAAAAGATTTATCAAGAACTTTGGAGACACTATCTCATGTGGTCCTCACAACAACCCTGGGAGGGAGGTGCTATTATTATCCACATTTTACAAATGAGGAAACTGAGACATAGGGGAAATGACTTGCCCAGGAACCCACAGCTTATAAGTGTCCAAGGCCGGATTTGAACTAAGGTCTTCCCAACTCCAAGTCAAATGTTCTATCCACTGCACCACCTAGCCAGAGTGAGTGCTCTTCCTACAATTCTATGGATCATAATCACTTCAAAACTCAGATCAAGAACTCTGGAAAATATTGAAATCACACATACACGTACCCTTCAACAAATAGAAATTCAGTCAACTAAAGTTAAAAGTTCATTTTTGTTCGTTGAAAGACAATGTTTAGGGGCAGCTGGGTGGCTCAGTGGATTGAGAGTCAGACCCAGAGACGGGAGATCCTGGGTTCAAATCTGGCCTCAGACACTTCCTAGCTGTGTGACCCTGGGCAAGTCACTTAGCCCTTACCACTCTTCTGCCTTAGAACCAATAGCTGGTATTGATTCTAAGACAGAAGGTCAGGGTTTAAAAAAAAAAAAAAAGGCAACTTTTATTAAATGTAAAAATAAATAAATTATAATGATATTGGAATGTTCTATCCTCATCAGTTTTTCTGCTGTTTTTTCTCAGCTCTTTTGGAGAATGTACATTAGAGGGAATTTGCTTCTTTTTCCTTTTTTAACCCTTCACCTTCCATCTTGGAATCAATACTCAATATTGGTTCCAAGGCAGAACAGTCCGGGCTAGGCAATGGGGGTAAAGTGACTTGCCCAGGGTCACACAGCTGGGAAGTGTCTGAGGCCAGATTTGAACCCAGGACCTCCCATTTCTAGCTCAGGCTGGGGAATTTCCTTCCAAGCTGGGCTTTTGGAGGATATATCCAAATGATAATGGCCAGCCTTTGCGTAACATTGTAAAGGTTACAAACTGCCCCCTGGCCGCCTAAAAACAGCAAGGAGTCTGTCTTCTTAAACGTTAAGAGAGAAAGAGAGCCCTGAGCAGATGTCTGAAATGAGCCGGTGACAGGGATGAATTTCCAGCCGCCAGAATTCCTCCCTTCTCACTCTGCCACCCAGTCTCCTGGGCTAGGAGGGAGCGGAGCGCCCTCTGGTGGCCACGGGCAGGCTAGGCTGGAATCCCAGCTTTCTGAATCTAGCCCTGTGTCCTGGCAAAGGATTGTGAACCAGCCGAGCAGACTTCTGGGAAAAGTGGGTTTCCCTGATGGATCAGACCCTGATGGCATCATGCCAAGGACAAGAGGAATTGGGGAATATAAAGTAAGGAACAGCTCGGTGGCATAATGGATAGAGTGCTAGACTGGAGTCAGGAAAAAAAAACACTTTTTTGAGTTGAAATCCAACCTCAGATACTTACTAGCTGTGTGACCCTGGGGAAGTCACTTCACCCCGTTTGCCTCAGTTTCCTCATCTAGAAAATGAGTGGGAGAAGAAAATGGTAAAGCACTGCAATATCTTTGCTAAGGAAACCCCAAATTCACAAAGAATCGGATACGACAACAATAGTGTAAGAAGCCTGGAAAGGTCACAAAGAGCTCAGCAGGCCAGGGCACTCTGTATTTGATCTTGGACATCAAAGGGAGTTCCTGAAGTTTGGGGAGCAGATGAGAGAACCAAGCCTCATGGAAACCACTTGGGTAGCTGCATGAAAGGTGAATTAGAAGAAGAAGAAATCTGAGTCAGGAAGACCAATCAGAATATGGGTGTAACCGCCAGAATCCGAGTCAGAATATGGGTGTAACAGTCCAGGAGACAGGTCTGGAGGGTCTCATCTAAGTTGGTGGCTGTGCTAGTGGAGGGAAGGAAACATTTAGTAGAAATATTAGGAAAGGGGGGCAGCTGGGTAGCTCAGTGGATTGAGAGTCAGGACTAGAGACGGGAGGTCCTGGGTTCAAATTCGGCCTCAGACACTTCCCAGCTGGGTGACCCTGGGCAAGTCACTTGACCCCCATGGCCCACCCTTACCACTCTTCCACCTAGGAGACAATACACAGAAGTTAAGGGTTTAAAAACAAAAACAAAAAAACAAAAAAAAAAGAAATATTAGGAAAGTAGAAATGATGAGGTTGGCGTTTCTGATTGTGTGGATTGAGGATGGGTAAGGAATCAAGAAAGACTATGAGTTTATGTGGGAGAATTCATTCCACAAAACCAGATTGCCCACAGTCTAAAACTTAATGGGGGTGGGGGGGCAGCTGGGTAGCTCAGTGGATGGAGAGTCAGGCCTAGAGATGGGAGGTCCTGGGTTCAAATCCGGCCTCAGTCACTTCCCAGCTGGGTGACCCTGAGCAAGTCACTTGACCCCCATGGCCCACCCTGACCACTCTTCTGCCTTGGAGCCAATACACAGAAGTTAAGAGTTTAAAAAAAAAAAAACTTAACAGAGGAATCTCAAGAGTGTCTTAAAGAGTTTTGCCAGAGGCTCAGAAGGGCTAAGTAACTTGCCCAGGGTAACACAGCTCAGAAGTGTCCAAAGTAGGCTTTGAACCCAGGGTTTCCTAATCCAAGCCCAGCATTCTATTTAGTAGTTCATATTGCCTTTCTTTCTTAGATTCAGACAAAACACAGCATCTCCTAGCTATACCTCCGTCCACCTAGGCATAAGTTGTTAAAGCCATAAGGGACCTTAGAGAATACCCCCTCACTTTACATATGAGGAAACTGATAGCCAAAGGACAAATGACTTGTCCAAGGTCACACAGGTCACATCCGAAAGCCAGGATCCAGATCCAGATGTTCCAGCTTCCCAAGGATGCTGCCTCTAAATGCCAGGCTCATTCCACTGCCCCATGCTACCCCCTTGCCAAACTGTGCATTCTGCTGTAATCCAATATGGCAAGGACTTGAGGTGAACATAATATGTCCCTATTTCTTTCCTTGTGCATTTTTTTAAAGGCCAATCATTTAACATTTGTTTCTCCATCTTGCAAAAGTGATGCCTATCTAGACATTTCCAATTCTACTCAAACCCTAGGCAAACTGTAAGGAGTTGTGTGATGGGATGGACTGACCCAGTACCATCCCACAATCTTTTCTGGCTCTGGAGCCTAATTTAGTCAGTTGGTCAGTCCACAAGCATTTATTAACTGCCTACTATGTGCCAGGCAGCTGTGGTAGTCACCAGGGATGCAAAGAAAAGGAAATACGGTCCCTGCTCTCCAGGAGCTCCCCGTCTAATGGGGGGAGACAAACATGAAAATAACCTGGTTCATACAAGATATACCGGAGTTAGAAGACAAACCTTGAGAAGAAGATTCTAGAAACTGGAAAGGGAGACCCAAAAAGGCCTCCTGAAAAGGGTCTGATCTAGGCTGCTTTCGATTGAATGAGTCCTGCTGGGAATTCCTGTCATGTCCCCTGACAGCTATTCTAAGACAATGCACATTGCCTAGAAGCTTCCAGAAGCCCCAAGAAGGCACGTAGGAACACCAGAGAAGAATTGTTGTAGTGATTCCCTTTGCATCAAATCCCTACCTGTCTCTGCCCCTCCCCATTAGAGTATAAATGAACAGACATTTATGAAGCAAGTACCACGTGCCCAGCACTGAACCAGATCCCACAAGGCCATAAAAATAATCGAGATAGTCTATCTTTTCATAAGACTTGTGATCCTACCAGAAAGACAAAACACATACGGGCAAATCTATAAAGAACAATACAAAATAACAAGGAATCCAAGCCAAAGACATAGAAAAGAGCAATGAGAACGCAGTCAAAGAAGAGAGCAATGCTGCTGGGGTAGCCAGAGAAGGCTCCTATTTTCAAACTTTTTTCAGAAATATATACAGGAGGGGGCAGCTGGGTAGCTCAGTGGATTGAGAGTCAGGCCTAGAGACAGGAGGTCCTGGGTTCAAATACAGCCTCAGACACTTCCCAGCTGTGTGACCCTGGGCAAGTCACTTGACCCCCGTTGCCTACCCTTACCACTCTTCCACCAAGGAGCCAATACACAGTATCAACTCCAAGATGAAAGCTAAGGGTTTAAAAAAAAAAAAAGAAAAAGAAAAAGAAACATATACAGGAGGGGGCAGCTAGGTAGGTCAGTGGATTGAGAGTCAGGTCTAAAGAGAAGAGGTACTAAGTTCAAATCTGGCCTCAGACACTTCCTAGCTATGTGACCCTGGGCAAGTCATTTGACCCCCCATTGCCTACCCTTACCACTCTTCCACCTAGGAGCCAAAACACAGAAGTTAAGGGAGAAAGAAAGAAAGAAAGAAAGAAAGAAAGAAAGAAAGAAAGAAAGAAAGAAAGAAAGAAAGAAAGAAAGAAAGAAAGAAAGAAAGAAA
>NC_058135.1:281368871-281394927 GCF_016433145.1 Gracilinanus agilis | reverse complement strand
AGAAAGAAAGAAAGGAAGGAAGGAAGGAAGGAAGGAAAGAAAGAAGGAAAGAAAGAAAGAAAGAAGGAAAGAAGGAAAGAAAGAAAGAAAATATATACAGGAAAGAGCAAGAAGGTATGACGGGCAGCTAGGTGGCCCAATGGATTGAGAGCCAGGCTTAGAGATGAGAGGACACTTCCTAGCCATGTGACCCCATGGCAAATCACTGTTGTCTAGCCCTTACTGGTCTTCTGCCTTGAAACCAATGCACAGAAGCTTGGCAGAGTTCAGCCCCAACATAAATTTCAAAGGCAGGAAGTAGGCAGGAAGAATGAGCAAACAAAAAAAGAAGTCGACTCTAAGGGACTATGATGGTGGCAGGGAAGCTCAAGACACAGATTCAGAAGAAGAGAATGACTCCAAACTAATGCTTTGCTAAAATCTAGGTAAACTCTATTGACTTTCCCTGGTCTACTAATTGAGTAAACTCATTTAAGACGGAATGGAGATTTGCCTAGCATGACCTATTATTGACAAAGACATGGCATTTTTCTAGATGTTCACTAAACATCCCTTTAATGATACCTTCAAATCTTTTGCCAAGAATTGGAGTAAAAGCCATTGGTCAATAATGTATTATTTCTACTGATTTTTACTATCCTTTTCTTCAAGTATCTCTTCCACTTCTTGTGCTCTTTTAAAAAATAAATCCTTTGGAACATGTAATCATGGGAAAATATTCTAAATAAAAAAATAATAAAGCAAAAAAAAATCCTTATCTTTCATCTTAGAATCAATATTATGTATTGGTTCCAAGGCAGAAGGGCAATAAGGGTATGCAGTGAGGGTTAAGTGACTTGCCCAGGGTCACACAGCGAGGAAGTATGTGAGGCTAGATTTGGACCCAGAACTTCCCAACTCCAGGCCTGGTTCTCCATCCACTGAGCTACCTAGCTGCCCATCCCATGCTCTTTCAGAGATCACTGACCATGGCTCATCAGTGAAAACTGCCAGTTCTTTAAGTGTCCACTTGGGATACAGTTTGTGGGGACCCAAGGACTCAAAAGTCAAGAACAGGTAGCCACACACTAATTATCTTCCTACTTATCTCAGCCCTCAGCTACCTATTAGTCATTTTTATTCTAACCTTTTCAAGCCAAAGAATTTTATCCTTGGCAGATAAAGTGGAAGGAACATAAGAATCAAGTAACTTTTGCTTATTATGACATCCATTGTCCCTTCCAGCCTCAATAGTGGTCCTATCCCTTTTTCCCTCCCCTTTTCTACTGCGTGCCCCTATGCTGCCTCACTCCACGCCCCCCCAAAAAAAACTCTCATTATTGTTCTTTCCTGCCAGCTTTCCCTGCCAGCATCAGCTCATTCTGAACTTTCATGCTTCTGATGCTCTTTTTGCAGATCTGGACCTTGATTCTGGATTCAGCCTGTTACCAACCATGCTTCCATCCTGTATACATCTTTTAAGTTTTTAACTCTTTGTCATACAATGTGATGCCTTACATTGAATAATAATTCACATTTTGAGAGCCAAGCTTAGAAATGGGATATCCTGGGTTCAAATCTGGCCTAAGACACTTCCTAGCTGTGTGACCCTGGGCAAGTCACTTAACCCCCATTGCCTAGCCCTGACCACTCTTCTGCCTTAGTACCAATACACAGTATTGATTCTAAGACACAAGTTATGGTGTTTTCAGAAATAATAATCATCATCATTGTTCACCTTTACATAGATGTCTTACACTTTTTTTTAAACCCTCACCTTCCATCTTAGAATCAATACTGTGTATTGGTTCTAAGGCAGAAGAATGGTAAGGGCTAGGCAATGGGGATGAAGTGACTTTCCCAGAGTCACACAGCTAAGAAGTATCTAAGGCAAGATTTGAACCTAGGACCTCCTGTCTCAATCCACTGAGCCACCAGTCTTTATATTTTAACTCATATTGAGCTTAGCCTTTTGTACCTGAAGGATTTAGTAAGTACCAAGCATATAGTAATAATAATATTATTATTATCTAATAAATGCTTGTTTGACTGACTGATTGACTGATTGACTACTGTCCACTAAAACCCCATGGTCTTTTTTCAAAGAAACAAAATGTGTTCTTACAGCAACCTAGTGAGTTAAACAGTAGAATTCATATCATTCCCATTTTACAGATGAGGAAACTGAGGCTGTGAGTCCCACAACTAATATATATCAGAGTCAGGACTGGAACTCAAGTCTTTGATTATTAGTATACTTGCCATCCTATTACCTTTCCTCTATTTATCTGAGATTTATCCTGAGATGCTTAAATAATGCTAATAATTGACAAAATGGATTTTGATCCTTAAAAAAGTGAATGAATGGCATCCACATTGGCATTTCACAGGTCTTTCCTATAATCCCAAATCAGTCCTTTACTTTTGTCTTTCAATACTTGAAAGATCTGTTTTTTTGATAGGAGTATTCCTTCCATCAAAGTAAATCATGATGCTTTTATGCCTAATCATGTGGGTTCTCAGTTTGGAGTCAGTAGACTCCCAAGGGATGCCTTGTGAACTTCACGTTGTCTCCCAAGGAGTCCATGAGGGGGGAAAAGTTACATCTCTATTTACACTAACCTACAAAAAAGGTTAAGAAGCCCTGCCTTAAATAATAAACTGGAGGAATTCCATGTGAACTGGAAAGACCTCCAGGAATTGATGCAGAGCAAAAGGAGCAGAGCCAGAAGAACATTGTACACAGAGACGGATACACTGTGGTAAAATAGAATGTAATGGACTTCTGTACTAGCAGCAATGCAATGACCCAGGACAGCTCTGAGGGATTTATGGAAAAGAACACTACCCACATTTAGAGGAAGAACTATAGAAGTGGAAACAGAAGAAAAACAACTGCTTGAACACATGGGTTGAAGCGGACATGGTTGGGGATGTAGACTCAATGCAACTGTCAACAATTTAGAAATAGGTCTTGATCCATGACACATGTTAAAACCAGTGGAAATACGCATCAGCCATTGGGAGGGGAGGAGCTGGGGGTGAAGGGGAAAGTAAGAGCATGAATTATGAAACCATGTTAACTTTTCTAAAAAATAAATATTATTAAATGTTAAAAAAAGAAGAAGAAAAAGAAGAAGCCCTGCCTTAGCCGATGGTCTTCTGGAATGTTGTGACCTTCATTGCAGATCTTAAAAGGAGTGGAAACGTAAACCTGGCTACCCTTTCATTGGTCCAGACCATCGCAAAGCTGGTGGTCCAATAGGCACTCCTTTCCTCACTCCCTCGAGTTTTCTCCTCCTTCAGATCCCCCTGTGTCATTTCTCTGGGAAGAGAGTTTTCGCTTTCTGAGCTAGCCTAGGTCTTCTCAGCAGTCTCCCGACGGCATCCTTTACCTCCTTGTTCCTCATGCTGTAGATCAAGGGGTTAAGGAGTGGAGAAAAAAAAGAATAGACCAGAGACACCACCCGGCCCTCCTCCGGGGAGTAGCTGGAGCTGGGGCGAAGGTAAACTAGGGTACAGCTGCCATACTGCAAGAGGACCACGAGGAGGTGGGAGGAGCAAGTGGAGACGGCCCGACGCTGCCCCTCCGCGGACTTCATCCTCAGGACTGTGGCCATGATGAAAGCGTAGGAGATACAGATGAGCAGGAAAGGGACGGCCACCGCGGCGACGCTGATGACGTAGAGGGCAGCTTCGTGCACGCGCGTGTCGGCACAGGCCAGACGCAGGACGGCGGACATGTCACAGAAGAAGTGGTAGATTTCGGTGCCGTCGCAGAACGGGAGACGGCAGATCAGAGCGGTCAGCGGGAGGGACAAGAGGAAGCCGAGCGCTAGGGATCCCAGCGCCATCTGCGTACACGCCTGCCAGCTCATGCGGAGAGTATAGTGGAGGGGCTGGCAGATGGCCACGTAGCGGTCGTACGCCATGACAGCCAGAAGGACGCAATCCGACCCGCCGAAGAAGATGAAGAAGAACATCTGTGCTCCGCAGCTGGAAAGAGACACACTTGTTCTCCCCGCGGAGGCGACACTGGCCAGCGTCAGAGGGGCGATGTCGGTGGAGTAGCCGATTTCCAGGACTGCCAACACAAAGAGGAAGAAATACATGGGGGTGTGGAGGGAGCGCTCGCGCCAGACGGTGAGAGCAATGGTGAGGTTTCCCGTGAGGCTGCCCAGGTATAACCATAGGAAGGCCATAAATAGGACGGCCTGCACGGTGGGATCTGTTGAAAAGGGGCGGAAATGGAATTGCATCGCTCCTGTTCGGTTTTCCATTCCCATTTTTGGACCTGCCAAGAGGAAAGAGTCTGTGAGCAACATTTGTTGTGGTTGCCGTCGTTCAGTCATACCCAACTCTTTGTGACCCCATTTGGGATTTTCTTGGCAAAGAGGTTTGCCATTTCCTTCTCCAGCTCTTTTTTTTTCCCAGATGAGGAAACTGAGGCAAGGAGGCTAAGTGACATGCCCAGGGGGACACGGTAAGTATCTGAACTCAAGAAGATGTCTTCCTCACTTCAGGTCTAACTCTCTATCCTCTGCACCACCTGAGCTTAGGAGCAACATTACCCTTCCATATTACTGAGATAGAAATTAGAAAGCAATGGAGAAAATATTAATAATGCAGATTAAACTTGAAAGTGTAAATGCACATTCCCTCTCCCCCCCAGAATCGGTCAACAAACATTAATTAAGGAGCCTACTATGTTCCGTGTGCTGTGGAACTCCTGGTCCAGAGCCAGTTGATAAGCAAACACCAGCACACCCTGCCTTAGCCCCTGTGCTCTTCACACTGTGAAAAAAAAAAAAAATTTTTAAGTACCTGCTCGGTGCCAGAACTATACCATGTTCCAGGGATGTGAAGACAAAAACAAAAGAATCCCTTCCCTCAAGTTTAAATTCTATTGAAGAAAGAGGGAGGACAACAAATACACAAGAAGGTAAATACAGAATATGTCCTTCAGAGAGCAGCAGCACTACAAGATAAGAACAGCAAAAACCATAGAGTGGAAAGGATGGCATCCTCAGCTTGCTGTATGTAGGTATCAAGACGGGTAACTTCCTCTCTCTCTCTCTCCATGGTGCTAGCCACCTACATGCTCACTCTCAGCCCCAGTCCCTGCCTTAGTATCAGCACCATTTATCCAGCCCTAACCTCTCTCCTAAACTTCAGTCTTGCATCTGCAACTGCCTGTTGGATATCTTAAACTGGGTGTCCTATAGACATATCCAAAACTAAACTCATTCCCTTTCCAAAAAAAAAAAAAAAAAAAAAACCTCCCTCTTCCTAATCTTATTGTTGTCCAGAGCATCTCTATCCTCCAGATTAACTCAGGCTCACGTCTTGGTGTCATCATCTATTCCTCAGCCTGTCACATATATCCTATATCCAATCTGTTGTTAGGGCTTGTTGTTCTTATCTTTGCAATTTCTTCCATCTTTTCCTTTCTGATCTATTCTGGGGCACCCCCTCATCGCCTTACTCCTGAATGATTTCAATAGCCTACTGATTGGTTTCCCCACCCTGTCCTTCTCCACTCCAATCCATCCTCCACCCAGCAGTCAAATTGATATTCCCAAAGTTCAGCTCTCACCATTTCATCCCCCTCTTCAATAAATCCATTTGATTCCCATTTACCTTCAGGATAAGATTCAAAATCCTGTTGGGCTGTTAGAGCTCTTCACAACCTACAGTGCCTGTCACATACTAGGCACTTAATAAATAAAGGCTTTGACTGACTGACCAACCACCATGCATGTGCTCTCCTATTTCTTTCCTTGGAACACATTTGTATTTAGGAAGAGTTCTATTGTATTTCTAGGAAACTTCCACCAAAAGGCCAGTTAGGAGGCTTAATGGTTTGAGAACCAGACCTAGAAGTGGGAGGATCTGGTTTCAAATTTGACCTCAGACCCTTCCCAGCTGTGTGACCCTGGGCAAGAGACCCTGGGCAAGTCACTAAACACCCATTTCCTAACCCTTACCACTCTTCTGTCTTAAAGCTAATACACAGTATTGATTCTAAGCTAAAAGTTAAGGGGCTTAAAAAAAATAGAAAGCATAGACAAGTCTTTGCTGTCACATGCCAGAGGAAACAATGACATACCTCTGAGATGCTGATGCTGCTACGCTGCTCAGCAGCAACAAAAATGAAGTTCTGGACCCAGAAGATGCTTAGGGGTTTTGAACAGCACCTATTTTTGGAAAGGAAATTGCTAATAATCAACTCAATCCACTATTTTTTTTTTTTTGGCAAAAGAAAATGCAAGAAAACATCCTTAAGAAAAAGACTTGTACAAAAATATTTACAACCGTACTCTTTATGGTGGCAAAAAATTGGAAAATGAAGGGATGCCCTTTGATTGAGGAATGGCTGAACACATTGTGGTATCTGCTAATGATGGAATATTATTGTGCTGAAAGGAATAATGAACTGGAGGAATTCCATGTGAACTGGAACAACCACCAGAAAGTGATGTAGAGTGAAAGAGCAGAACCAGGAGAACATTATACACAAAGACTGATACATTGTGGTACAATCGAACATAATGGACTTCTCTACTAGCAGCAATGCAAGGATCCAGAGTAAGACTGAGGGACTTATGAGAAAGAAAACTAGCCACATCCAGATAAAGAACTGTGGAACCAGAAACGCATTGGAAAAATATATGCTCGATCAAGTAGTGCAACAGGGATGTGATTAGGGTTTTGATGTCAAAGGCTCACTCTACTGCAAATACAAATAACATAGAAATATGTTTTGAGGGGGCAGCTGGGTATCTCAGTGGATTGAGAGCCAGGCCTAGAGACAGGAGGTCCTAGGTTCAAATCTGGCCTCAGACACTTCCTAGCTGTGTGACCCTGGGCAAGTCACTTGACCCCCATTGCCTACCCTTACCACTCTTTTGCCTTGGAGCCAATACACCATATTGACTCCAAGACAGAAGGTCAGAGTTTAAAAAAAAAAAAAAAAAGAAATATGTTTTGAACAATGATACATGTATAACCCAGTGGAACTGCTTGTCAGCTTTGGGGGGCGGGGGTGTAGGGGAGGAGACAGTGAGTGAGGGGGAATTATGAATCATGTAACCATGGGAAGATATTCTAAATAAAAGGTAAAAAGAAATAAAGCAAAACAAAAAAACACAGAATGTAAAAAAAAAAAAAGAAATTCTTAAAAGAGTCCACTTTAACAACACATTTCCATAACTGGGAAAGAACAACAAGGAAATACTTTGAAACTTGGAGATAAATTGGAGAAAGGAAAATCTCAAAAGCTTTTCCTGGGCCCACCTTAAGAAAGACAAATGTGCTCATGGATAGGACAAGCTAACATAATAAAAATGACCATTCTACCCAAATTAATTTACCTATTTAGAGCCATACCTATCAAACTACCAAAAAACTTCTTTACTGAATTAGGAAAAACTATAACAAAGTTCATTTGGAATAACAAAAGATCAAGAATATCAAGGGAAATAATGAAAAAAAAAATGTGAAGGAAGGGGGCCTAGCAGTACCAGATATCAAACTATACTATAAAGCAGCAGTCATTAAATCAATATGGTACTGGCTAAGAGACAGAGAGGAGGATCAGTGGAATAGACTTGGGGTAAGTAACATCAGCGAGACAGTGTATTATGATAAACCCAAAGAGCCCAACTTTTGGGACAAAAATCCACTATTTGACAAAAACTGCTGGGAAATTTGGAAAACAATATGGGAGAGATTAGTTTTAGATCAACATCTCACACCCTACACCAAGATAAATTCAGAATGGGTGAATGACTTGAATATAAAGAGGGAAACTATAAATAAGTTAAGTGAACATAGAGTAGTTTACTTGTCAGATCTCTGGGAAAGGAAAGATTTTAAAACCAAGCATGAGTTAGAGAAAATTACAAAATGTAAAATAAATTATTTTGATTACATCAAACTAAAAAGCTTTTGTACAAACAAAAACAATGTAGCCAAAATCAGAAGGGAAACAACAAATTGGGAAAAAAATCTTTATAACAAAAAACTCTGACAGGAGTCTAATTACTCAAATATACAAGGAGTTAAACCAATTGTATAAAAAATCAAGCCATTCCCCAATTGATAAATGGGCAAGAGACATGAGTAGGCAATTTTCAGATAAAGAAATCAAAAATATCAATAAGCACATGAGAAAGTGTTCTAAATCTCTAATAATTAGAGAAATGCAAATCAAAACAACTCTGAGGTATCACCTCACACCTAGCAGATTGGCTAAAATGAAAGAAGGGGAGAGTAATGAATGCTGGAGGGGATGTGGCAAAACTGGGACATTAATGCATTGTTGGTGGAGTTGTGAACTGATCCAACCATTCTGGCTGGCAATTTGGAACTATGCACAAAGGGCTATAAAAGGCCTGCCCTTTGATCCAACCATACCATTGTTGGGTTTGTACCCCAAAGAGATCATAGATAAACAGACTTGTATGAAAATATTTATAGCTGCGCTTATTGTGGTGGCAAAAAACTGGAAAATGAGGGGATGCCCTTCAATTGGGGAATGGCTGAACAAATTGTGGTATATGCGGGTGATGGAATACTATTGTGCTCAAAGGAATAATAAACTGGAGGAGTTCCAGGTGAACTGGAAAGACCTCCAGGAATTGATGCAGAGTGAAAGGAGCAGAGGCAGAAGAACATTGTACACAGAGACCAATACACTGTACTAATGTAATGGACCTCTGTACCAGCAACAATGCAATGACTCAGGACAATTCTGAGGGATTTATGGAAAAGATGCTACCCACATTCAGAGGAAGAACTGCAGGAGTGGAAACAGAAGAAAAACAACTGTTTGAACACATGGGTTGATGCGGACATGATTGGGGATGTAGACTCTAAACGACCACACCAGTGCAACTATCAACAATTTGGAAATAGGTCTTGATCAATGACACATGTTAAAACCAGTGGAAATGCGCATCGGCTATGGGGGGGAGGAGGAAATAGGGGGTGGTGAAGGGGAAAGTAAGAGCATGAATTATGTAACCATGTTAACTTTTCAAAAAAATAAATATTAATAAATGTTTAAAAAAAAAAGACAAATGGAAGTTTTTCCAAAGAGGGTGACCAGGAAAATAAGACCAGAGACCATGCCATACCATGTAACTGTTAACTGATAAAACTGGAAATGGAGAAGACTTTCAGGAGACATACTAGCAATTTTTTTTAAGTATTTGGAAAGTTGTCAGAGGGATTATTTTGAACAAAAAGCAGTTTGCAGAGAAATATTTCCAGGAAATTGTGAACAATTCAAATATGGGATTAGGGTCTCTAAATCCCAGTTGTGTAGGGTATTGAAAGTACAAGTGATTTACCCAGGGACACACAGAGAATGTATTTCCCATTTCTGATACTGGCTCTTGAGCCACATTACTTTAAGATTTGAAAAAGTACTTCATAATACACAGAAAAGAACAGAAGGAAGTCTGGAAGGGAACACAAACAAGCAGGATAGTTTTAAAAGTAGCATGTAGAATTTATCATATACTTTTTTTGTTAAAACAAATAGTATAAAATGGAGATTTATGGTTTCATAGAGAATCCTCTTTTCCTATTCTACTATGGGCATGGAAATACTCTTTTTTGTTGTTTAAAGGTCACAATAAAATAAGTTTAAACACTTTACATAGATTTATCTCATTTAATTTAACAACTTTACATAGATTATCTCATTTAATTATTTTTTTTTTAAAAACCCTTACCTTCCGTCTTGGAGTCAATACTGTGTATTGGCTCCAAGGCAGAAGAGTGGTAAGGGTAGGCAATGGGGGTAAAGTGACTTGCCCAGGGTCACACAGCTGGGAAGGGTCTGAGGCCAGATTTGATATCTCATTTAATTTTAACAATAATTTTAACTATAGTGAGTACTATAGATATTATTGCTGCCATTTTATAGATGTTGAAGTTAAGAATCAGAGAACTTATACAACTTGCCTGCCGTCACACAACTAGTATGTGTCACACACAACTAGTCAGGGCTCAGAGAGTGTCAGGGAGAGAGAGAGAGTTGGAGGCTTCTTTTGAACAGCAATACCTGAGGGCAGCACTTCTCTTAAGTTTGTGGTAGTCTGTTTTCTTAATTTATGGGAATATAGAATGCATATGTATAGAATGCATGCTGGGAACCCCCTATTCCAGTCCATTCCTCACACACCCTCTAATGTGTTTTCTCTGAGGTCAGAATGTGTTACTCCTTTTCTCAGTGAATTCCCATGGTTTCCTGTTGCCTATAGAACACAATAGGAATTCCTCTGTTTGGCTTTTTAAAAGCCTTCGCAGCCTGACCCCCAAAATATCTTCCCAGCCTCCACTCTGAGCTGCAATCAACCTGCCTTTCTGTTTCTCACACATGGCATTCCATCTTCGATCTCCATGCCTTTTGCCTAGCCATATTGCCCAGTGTTTGGCATGGCTTCCCTCTTGACCTCTGCCTCATGGAATCTTTTATTTCTTTGAAGACTCAGATAAAGTTTATTCATTTCTCTTGTCTTCATAAAGAAGTGGTTGACTTGAGGGGGCAGCTGGGTAGCTCAGTGGATTGAGAGCCAGGCCTAGAGACGGGAGGTCCTGGGTTCAAATTCAGCCTCAGACACTTCCCAGCTGTGTGACCCTGGGCAAGTCATTTGACCCCCATTGCCCACCCTTACCACTCTTCCACCTAGGAGCCAATACACAGAAGTTAAGGGTTTAAAATTAAAAAAAAAAATTTAAAAAAAAAAAAAAGTGGTTGACTCTAGCCAAATTATTGTCAAGTGTGATCCATGTGCAGATTAAACAGGCTTTACTGTTTTTTGTTGCTTTGTTTACTTGTTTTTTTCATAAAGGAGCATTCTGGAACACCATTGTAGGTCTGGGAGAGTCAGCTAGAGAAATAACTTTAGTGTAGAAAAACAAAGGGAACAGATTAAATGAAAATTCATCTAAAAAAGGCTCACATTCTATATGAAACCTTTCTTTTTTTTCTTTTAAACCCTTAACTTCTGTGTATTGGCTCCTTGGTGGAAGAGTGGTAAGGGTGGGCAATGGGGGTCAAGTGACTTGCCCAGGGTCACACAGCTGGGAAGTATCTGAGGCCAGATTTGAACCTAGGACCTCCCGTCTCTAGGCCTGACTCTCAATCCACTGAGCTACCCAGCTGCCCCCTATATGAAACCTTTCTGATGCCTTCAGCTGCTGATGTTCTCCCTCCAGAATTACCTTGTATTTAGTTTGGATTTCTTCTGAAATAGATACATATTCTACCTATTCTTACGGACTATAAGAGAGGAGAGACCATTTTATTTGTTACTCTTTCTCTCCTTGACATACATCTCACACAATTCCTACAGCACAGTAAAAGCCTGATAAATATTTGTTCATTGACTGATGGATTGAAAATGAGCAAGACTGGTGGTATTTTACTATGGAAACAGCATTGGTTCTGGAATCAGAAGACATTGGTTCCAAACCTGTCGCTGCCATTTGCTTTGTCTTTGACTTTGGAAGAGTTACTACTCCACCTCTCTAAGAAAGGGCTAGATTAGGTGGCCTCCAATTACCCTTTCAACCCAAGGCTTATGATCCTAATTTTAATTTTATTTCATTTTAATACTTTTTAATTAATTTTTAATTAGCAATCATTTGTTTTCTCTTCTGTCCTCCTTTCCCTACAATGAAAAAGAAAACAAGACCTTTGTAACAAATATGCATAGTCAAACAAGACCAGCTGATTTCCCCATATTTACACCTTGTCCCTTCCTGAAGTCAATATGATCAGAACATTCTAAAACTAAGATTAGATTTTGCCCTTTGGTAAAAGGCTTTAAGCGACTTTTTTCTAGTATAATTTTTTTGTTTTGTTTTGTTTTTTTTTAAACCCTTATACTTCGGTGTATTGTCTCATAGGTGGAAGATTGGTAAGGGTGGGCAATGGGGGTCAAGTGACTTGCCCAGGGTCACACAGCTGGGAAGTGTCTGAGGCCAGATTTGAACCTAGAGACCTCCTGTCTAGTATAATTTTGATGGAATGAGCACCTTTTCCTGTGGGGATGAGGTGTCCCTACCACCCTAGATCATTCATATGAAAGTAAAAGCCAGTAAAAGACTGAGTTTGTATGTCACTCAGATAACAGATTCATGGACTTTTCAGAATAAACTAAAAAAAACAAAATTATCACATTTAAAGCCTGAGACAAAGACAAAATTATTGTCATCAGAGCTGTAACTAGGGCAAAGTGACCTGACACTGAATTTTGTGGGCTCTGAGAGCTCTCACAATCCTTCTAGAGATAGAAGCAAGAATTTAATTCTTGTTTGGCAAGAATAATTAGGCATAATAGGAAGCTACTGAGTAGGATTATCTCTCAACTAACCTTTACCTTATTCAGCAATAGCTTCATGTCAATGTCTCTTGTCTCTGACTTAATCCCACCACACCTTTTTTCACTCCAAAGAGCACCTTTCATGCTCCTTGCCCAAGGCATGTTTGTTGTACTTGCCCTAGCCATAAAAAATTAATTATAATGACAAAAATGACCCTGATAAATATCGTCATGGTAAAAATAAATCTCAATTTCCATGCAGGATAAGATCCTAAAAAATACTGTGCTAATTTCCATAATTGGAGGGATTAAGACAATGGAAAAATGAAAGAGGGGATTCATTTTCAAAAGGATATTTAGGGCAGCTGGGTAGCTCAGTGGAGTGAGAGTCAGGCCTAGAGACGGGAGGTCCTAGGTTCAAATCTGGCCACAGACACTTCCCAGCTGTGTGACCCTGGGCAGGTCACTTGACCCCCACTGCCCACCCTTACCAATCTTCCACCTATGAGACAATACACCAAAGTACAAAGGTTTAAAAAAAAAAAAGGATATTTAAATATAACATATGAAGAATGTTGGATTTGGGCTCTGAGTTCCTAGGTTCAAATCTAAGCTCAATCATTTAGTACCTGTATATGCTTGAACAAGATACACTATTCCAGTTTCCTTATCTGTAAAATGAAGAACTTAGACCAGATAGTCTCTAAGGTATATGCCTGCTCTAAATCTGTGATCCTATGATCTCCTTATGTCTTAAATAAGGCTAATGCTCAGTCTTTCTAGCTCACAGGACTGATGTGAAGAAATCACTCTGCAGCCTTAAATATCTTTGGGAAAAGCTAAAGCCTGAGCAGGATAATTGAGATCTTAATTCATAGATTATAATTAAATAAGTTACAAATTAATAAATTGGGTTATACTTTCCAACTTGGTCAGCTGGTTCCACTATTTTTGTTGAGGACACAAATAACTTTCAGGCACAAAGTTGTTTTGTTTTGTTTTGTTTTATTCTTACTTCTGTCTTAGAATTAATACGGTGTATTGATTCCAAGGCAGAAGAGTGATAAGGGCTAGGCAATGGGGGTTAAGTGACTTGCCCAGGGTCACACAGCTGGAAAGTGTCTGAGGCCAGATTTGAATCCAGGACCTCCCCTCCCTAGGCCTGGCTCTCAATCCACTGAGCTACCCAGCTGCCCCCTGGTCACCTGGGCTAATAATCTTGGACCCATCTCAATTCTTTCTGTTTCCTTACCTCCATATCCTAACAGTTGTTCAGTCTTCCCAATCCTAACTCCATAACATCTCTCACACCTATCTACTTCTCTCCATAGACATAACCTCTATTCTTATTGGAGTTTCAATACCTCTCACTAGAAATACTTAATAGACTCCTAATTGGTTTCCACCCTAATCCATATTCAATCTATCATCAATTCATCAAAAAAAAATACTCCCCAAGGCACAAGCCTGGCCAACTCACTCTCTTGACTTTTTTAATACTCTGCAATGATTTCCCTTTGCTTCTAGGAGAAAATGAAAGCTCCTCAACCTAATATATAAGGCCCTCCAAAATGTCTCCAAGCTGTCTTCTAGCCTTACATTACACTGATCTACTTCACACATTCTGTGATCTGGCCATAATGAAAAACAAACTCTTCCATGAAATCTTTTTTTTTTTTTTTTTTAATTTTAAACCCTTAACTTCTGTGTATTGACTTATAGGTGGAAGAGTGGTAAGGGTAGGCAATGGGGGTCAAGTGACCTGCCCAGGGTCACCCAGCTGGGAAGTGTCTGAGGCTGGATTTGAACCTAGGACCTCCTGTCTCTACGCCAGGCTCTCAATCCACTGAGCTACCCAGCTGCCCCCTCTACCATGAACTCTTACACGCATTTCAACAAACCATCTCCTATGCCTAGATTGCCTTCCTTCTTTATCTCCGCAATTAGGATTCCCCATATTCTTTCAAAGCCCAGCTCTGGCACTATCTCCAATACATTGTCTTTCTTGATCTTCTAAATGATAGTGCTCATCCCCTCCTCAAATTACCTTGTATTTACCTATGTCCTTGTTGTAACTAATCCTCCCAAAGCAATGGAGGGTCCTGGAAAGCAGGGACTGTTTCATTTTTGTCTTCCTATCTTCAGGATTTAGGAGAGTGCTCTCCATAAGCAAATGATCAATATGTATTTGTTGAATTGGATTGAACAAACTTTGTAACATAACATATTGTAGATAGGAACTTAATAAGAACTCACTGATTTAATTAGGTCATTATATTGGTATGCCACCAGTATCAACATATTTATTGAATTAGAATATCCAATATTCTAATAAGTGGGAAGTAGAAGTCACTTACCAGATATTTGCTGATTGATCGATTGGTTGGTGGAAATGACTTGTTTAGGAATGCTCAGCAACTCCCTTATTCAGAGCAAATCAGACTTATAGTCTAAGCAATATTTTAGATGTCTTCACTTTTATTCTAAGTGATATTCATATAAACCTTCCTGGACCAAAAAACAAATGGGGACTTAGTAAATAGAATCCTGGCCCTGAAATCAAGAAAACCTGGCCTTGATTTCCACTGTTGACATGTCCTAGCCATATGACTTTGAGTAAACCACCTCACTGTTCTAAATCTGTTTCCCCATCCATAAAATGGAAATAATAATAATTGTCATTCCTACTTTAAGGAGTTGCTATCAACAAGCCAAGTCAATAAGCATTTATTAAGTAACTGACTTTGTATCAGGCTCTATGCTAAGCAATGGAGAAAAAAAAAGGCAAAAATAATAGTAATAATTGTTGCCCTTTAAGAGCTCACTTGTAAAGTGTTTGGCAAACTTTAAAGTGCTTAAATAAATGTCAGTTGTTAGAATAGTGCATAATCATATAGTACCTTAAGTTTTGTAAAAAAAATAATAACTCACATTTTCCCCAAGGTATTTAAGTTTGCAGAGTGATTTCTTCCCATCAGTCCTATGAGCTAAAAAGAGTGAACATTAGCCTCATTTAAGACAAAAGGAAACTGAGGTTCAGGGAGGTGAAGTCCAAGGACACATAACTATGAAATATACTAAACAAGACTCAATCCAAAGTCTTCTTACTCCAAGATTAGATCTTATTCCACTATACCAGGTTGTCTTTTTGACTACAAAGCACTTCTCCCACAACTCTGCTGAGGAAGACAGGACTGATTATCTCCAGTCAACATATGAGGTACTTGAGTTTTGAAAGACTCTGACTTTCTCAGAATTACCCAAAAAAGCATCAGAGTTTGTATTTGAATCCAAGGTTTCTGGATCCAAGACCAATACTCAGTCTACTACCCCACAATGCCTTTCATTCAAAGTTCTCATCTGATGCCTCTTCCTATGAATGTCACCCATCAAGTCCTTATGGCATCTAATGTTGAGAGGACAACTTTCCCCCTTCCTTTCAAGCCAGAGAGAGTAGCATCCAAAACCTACAGCTAGAGAAGACAGACTTGTTTGGGCTAACTGAAAGTCCCAATGAGATTATGTTGTCTATTGGCAACAGGAGCTCAAATATTTATTCCTCAAAGCTTAGAGCCTTTGCATATCACTCTGGGACCAAAGGAGCAAGCTGCTAGAGATTCCTGGCACACTTTCCATTTGGAGAAGGAAGGTACCTGACCTAATGTTAACCCATTCATTGATGGCTGTTACCAAAAAAGAAATAGCATCATTTAGGAATTGTCTCTTGGAATAAAGCAAAGTCAATTCTCTTAGCACCATCTATTACCCTAATGGGATTCCCTCACCTCTCTTGACCCTTTTCAGACATCCAATCATATTATGTGTAATTCTAAGGGCAAGTATTAGGAAAGAATGTTAGGGATGGAAATCCTTATCATGTGGGGTTTTCTGCTCCAGTCAGACAAGAATAAAGACAACTCTGTGTTATCACAATGATCTCCCACCTTCATCAAGTGTCAGAATGAATGAACAAAGGCAAGGATATAGGTCATAGACATTGATGAGACTAAAAATATGATCTTGGCTTAACTTCTGCCCTAGATGATGGGATTGGTAGAAATACAAATAAATGCCAGACAAGGAGAGTAAATTTAGGACATGAAACTACAAAGGTGAACTATATATGTAAACAAGAATTCTCTTTATGATATATCCATCAAATCAGTCAGTTAGTCAACTGGGTATTACTCTGTGCCAAGAGCTGGGTTAAATTCTAGGGATAAAAGAAAGACAAAAATATGATCCCTGATCTCGGGAAACTCACAGTCTAGAGGAGGAAATGGCATGCAAATTACTTTGGGCATATAAACTATACATAATGTAAAAAGAAGGCACTAGCAGTGGGGGGAGGAAGGGAAGGAATAAGAAAGGCCTTTTGTTGAAGGTTGGGTCTTAGTTGCTCAGTCTTGAAGGAAGCCATGAAATCCAGGAGGTTCAAGTGAAGAAGAGCATCCAAGCTTGGAGGATAGTCAGTGAAAAGGCATACAGTCAGAAAATAGCAAGTTCATGGAAAAGCAAGAAGACTGACATTGCTGAATCATAGAGTCGCCAGCTGAACTTTGAAGATTTATAATGAGGGAGAAGGTGCCACCTCTGGAAGTCCCTTATTCCACTATAAGGCACTTAAGAAGTTTTTCTTTTACATCAAATGTAATTGAACTGCTTTGCTACTTCTGGTCATCATTCCTACTTCTGCCTTCTAGGGTCAAGGAGAATAAATTCAGTCCATCTTTCATATGAAAATCCTATCCTCCTTCCTCTTAGTTCTTGACTTCTCTACCCCAATATGAGAATTTATTATTTATATTATATATTATTTTTATATCAATGCTCTAGAGTTGAAAAGCCCTAAATTAATTCCTGTGTATTATGGAAAATTACTGTATATTTCTGTGTCTGGAGTCTGAGTCAGAGATTCCATACATTTATTGCTTTTTTTCACATTCTTTGTCCTTAGGAAACCCAAGAAATGTCTTCCTTTTTAACAGAATTTGGTTAATAAATGAAGGGGAGAAGAGTTCTTTTCCTGCATACACAACAGACATCTCATCTGTCTCTAATGATAGGGAGGGGTGGATAGTTTGATAGACCATCTCTTTTTTTTTTTCAAACCATGACCTTCCATCTTAGAATCAATATTCTACCAAGGTAGAAGAGCAGTAAGGGATAGGCAATGGGGATTAAGTGACTTGCCCAAGGTCACCCAACTAGAAAGTGTCTGAGGTCAAATTTGAACCCAGGACCTCCCATCTCTAAGCCTGACTCTTAATCCACTGAGCCACCTAGCTACCCCTAGACCACATCTTAATTAGCTATCCACCAATTAGGAATGTCTTGGGATGTTCAAGGGAGGAGCTGAATAATGAGCAACTAAAACTATTTATCAAGGTGCCTGGTCCAGCTTCAAAGACTCAGACCATTTGAGAGAGCCATGGAAACCTATGTCATTTTATCAGTTATGATGCTGGCCAAACTAATAAACTGATAAAATCAATAATTTGATATTCTTATCCAAAAATCAGTCTCTCACAATAATTTTAATCATATCACTAAGAATCCCCAATTTCTTCAACAGATTGTCATTTATGGCATGATCACAAGGCCCTTCACCATCCTAGTTGCTATCCTGTGATTTCCATCTTTTCTATGTCCTTCCTAAGACGGTACCCAGAAACAGAACATAAACCAATTCTCCAGATGTGATCTGACCAAGAAAACAGTACAAAAAATATTGTCACTTTTCTAGTCCTTAACACCATGCCTCTCAATGTAGCCCAAGATTCCATCAACATTTTTTTGGCTAACATATCTCACTGTTCCTTCACATTGAGTTCATAAAAGAAAACAAGCAAGCATATCATCTTTAGATGAAATGCTATCTAGCCATGCCTCCCTGATCTACTTAATTCAAACACTTTGAGACCCACTCTTGCTGTAGTGTCTAGGTCAGCACCTCAGACAGCTCCCAGGACTTCCATTTTTTTTTAAAGTCCAGCCTTCTTTAATTATGATACAAATACAAAAAATATTCTTCTGAAACTAGCAATACTCTTCTAATCACCAGTCCAGAGCATCTTCTATTATAATATACACGCCCTGCCCAATGATCAAAAATAGCAATGCAGAAATAGCACTGGATGTACATATTTAAAACTCAATTGATCCAATTAACTAATCAATGTATTAATTAACTAATCAATAAGCATTTATTGAGTAGCTATGTGCCAGGCACTGTGCCAGACATTGGAGATACAAAGACAAAAATAAAAATCATTGCCTTCTATGCAATTTACATGAGAGAGGGGGAGGAAGAGAGAGAGAGAGAGAGAGAGAGAGAGAGAGAGAGAGAGACAGAGAGAGAGAGAGACAGAGAGAGAGACAGAGACAGAGAGAGACAGAGACAGAGACAGAGACAGAGAGACAGAGAGACAGAGAGACAGAGACAGAGACAGAGAGAGAGAGGGAGGGAAGGAAGGAAAAGGAAAGAGGGAGGAAAGGAGAAAGAAGGAGAGAGAGAGAGAGAGAGAGAGAGAGAGAGAGAGAGAGAGAGAGAGAGAAGGAGGGAGGGAGGGAGAGGAGAAAGAGAGAGAGAGATTATGTACAGAACTCATCCTTTGTGGAGAAAAAAATATCCCTTTTCCCAACTTTCCTATTTCTGTTAAGGGTACCATTGTCTTTCCATTCATCCAGATACACAAGGTCAAAGTCAACACTATCCCTCACTTCTCATATCTAACCAGATGCCAAGTCCTCTGTATCATCTCTTGCATATGTTCCTTTCTCTTCACTCACAAAGTCATCACCTCTTGCCTGACCCACTTCAGTAGCCTCTTAATTGTTATTCCTGATACAAGACTCATTCTTATGTAACTTATCCTTTACACAACTGTCCAAATGATATTCCTGAGTCACAAACCTACGGTACTCACCTGCTCTGAAAGCCCCGGTGGCTCCCTATTGATTGACTTGAAGATAAAATACAAATTCCTTTGCTTGACATTTAAACTCCTTAATGATTTGACTCTGCCACATTTCTAGACTAATTGTATATTATTCCCCTTCACACATTCTATAGTTCACTCAAACCATGCTTCTCATTGTTCCTAGGGCACATCATTCCATCTCTCATCTTCCTATAGCTTCCAGGGTTGGTATGAAGAACATTTAAGATAATATTTTTAAAGCATTTAAAAACATAGTGCCTGGCATACATAAAGCAAATAATAAGAGTTAACCTTTTTGCTTAGCTTAACATGTGGTAAGCACTTTAAAGCTATTATTTCACTTGATCCTCACAACCAACCCTGGGAGATGGTTGCTATTATTATCTCTATCTTACAAATGAGGACATTGAGGCAAACAGAGGCTAAATAATTTGCCCAAAGTCACATAGCTAGAATTATTTGAACTCTTAATTTTCCTGACTCCAGACCTGGCTCTATCTCTACTATACCACCAGCTGCTCCCTTTATATGCCCCTTATAAGGATATTAATGCTTATTCCCTTCCCCACCACCACCCCCATGTTTTTTGCACAGACTATTCTCCATTCGTGGAAAGTGCTCACATGTGACTTTCATTTCTTGGAATTTTTATCCCCTTTCAAAGGTTATTTCATGTGTGACTTCCAATGTGAAGATGTTCCTAACCCCCCTAGTTAATGGTTCCCTATTACCTCCCTTCCCCTTCCAAAAAATATTAATCTCTATTTTTTATATACTTTGTATTTACTCACTTCAGAATGTAAGCTCCTTGAGGGAAGGAACTGTTTTATTTTTTTTCTCCTTACATCCCCAATATCTGGGAAAGTTTCTGGCAATTAATGGTCATAGCACTTTAATAAATTCTTTTTTTGATTGATTTATTGATGAGCAAACAGAGCCTTAAAAAGTCATTAAGGAAAATAGAACTAGAGTTCAGATTTTCTAACTTCTAGTTCAATATTTATGTCATTTGTCATTACAATCAGCTCTTATGCAGAAAAATGACCCTGATATTGTCTATTGACATTCTCAGCAAGATCAGAAGTTGCTGGCCTAGAATGTGAGCATCCTTTTTATTTTTTTAATATTTTTCTTTTACGATTTAATTTAATTTTAATGTATTTTTTACATGGAGTACAATTTTTAATTATTGTTTTCTTACCTTTTGCTTTCCATATTCTCTCCCTCCCTTCCATCCTTCCTCCTTCCCCAAGGTGGCAGGTAATATGATATGTGTTGCACATATGTTATCATACTATACATGTCCAAGTTCATCATGTTGTAAAATAAGACATGTATTGTTTACACTAGGGGAAAATTCATTAAGGAAATAAAATGAAAAATTATATGCTTTGATCTGCATTCAGATTTCATCAGTTCTTTCTATGGTGTTGGTTAGCTTTTTTCATCATGATTGAGGTTATTATGGATCCTTGCATTGTTATTGATAGTTAAATTCATTCACAGTTGATCATTGAAAATTATTACTGTTACTATGTACAACATTCTCCTGGTTCTGCTCATTTCACTGTGCATCAGTTCATATAAGTTTTTCTAGTTGTTTGTGTTTTTTGTTGATTGTCTTGTTTGTCATTTCATATGGCACAATATTATTCCATTACAATCATATACCACAACTTATTCAGGCATTCTTCAATTTATGGAAAGCCCCTCAGTTTCCAGTTCTTTGCCACCACAAAAAGAGCTGTACTACAAGTAGGTCCTTCTCCCCTATCTTTGATCTCTTTGGGATACAAACCTAGCAGAGGCATTGTTGAGTCTAAGGGTATGAACAGTTTTATGGCCGTTTGGGCATGGTTCCAAATTTCTCTCCAGAATGGTTGTACTAGTTCACAATTCTACCAATAGTGTATTACTAGCATCCAAGTTTTACCACATCCCTTCATCATATTAACCAGTCTAATAAGTATGAAGTTGTACCACAGAGTTGGTTTAATTTGCATTTCTCCAATTAATAATGATTTGGAGTGTTTTTTTCATATGACTAAAGATAGTAGTAATTTCTTCATCTGAGAATTGCCCATTCATATCCTTTTTTTTGTTTGTTTGTTTGTTTGTTTTTTTTAAACCCTTGTACTTCAGTGTATTCTCTCATAGGTGGAAGATTGGTAAGGATGGGCAATGGGGGTCAAGTGACTTGCCCAGGGTCACACAGCTGGGAAGTGGCTGAGGCCGGGTTTGAACCTAGGACCTCCTGTCTCTAGGCCTGACTCTCACTCCACTGAGCTACCCAGCTGCCCCCCCCCATTCATATCCTTTTACCACTTGTCATTGAAGAATCACTTGTGTTCTTATAAATTTGACTCCATTTTCATATATTTGAGAAATGAGGCCTTTGTCAGAAACACTTGCTATAAAAATGAATAATATGGTATCAAGTGATAACATTTGTACAACCCAGTAAAATTGCTTGTCAGTTCTGGGAGGGGGGAAAGAAAAGGGGAGGGAAAGATAATGAATCATATATATTGATAATGATATATCATGATAATCAAATATAAAGATAATGAATCATATAAGGAAGGGGAAAATATTTAAAAAAAGAAACACTTTTGTTATAAAAAAATTTCCCAGTTTTTTGTTTCTCTTCTAATCGTGGTTGCATTGGTTTTGTTTGTGCAAAACTGTTTTAATTTAATGAAGACAAAGTTATCTATTTTACACCTTACAATGTTCTCTATATCTTGTTTGGACATAAATTCTTCCCTTACCCATAGATTTGACAAGTAAACTATTCCATGCTCCCCTAATTTGTTTATGGTATCATCTTATCTACTAAATCATGTTTCAATTTTACTTTACCTTGATATATGGTATGAGGTGTTGATCTGTGCCTAATTTCTCCTATATTGTTTTTTCAGTTCTCTCAGTAGTTTTTGTTAAACAGTTAGTTATTCTAAAAGCTTAAATTTGGGGGTTTGTCAAACACTAGGTTACCTAGGCCATTTACTATTGCATGTTAGGTGCCTAATGTATTCCATTGATCTGCTGTTCTAATTCTTAGCCAGTATCAGATTCTTTTGAGGGTTGCTGCTTTATAATACAGTTTGAGATCCAGTACAGCTAAGCTACCTTCTTTCATATTTTTTTTATTAATTCCCTTGGTATTCTTGGCCTTTTCCAGATAAACTTCATTATTATTTTTCCAACTCTATGAAACAATTTCAAGTAGTTTGATTGGCATGGTATTGATATGTAAATTCACTTAAATAGAATTGTCATTTTTATTATATTGACTTGGCTTTCTGAGAAGGTGAGCATCCTTGATAATCTCAAGAAAACAGAAGTATCAGACCAGCTGCTTCAGAAAAAGATGAGGAGAAAATGACCCTTCCTTGGAATGACCAACTGGTTCCAATGATTTGTTGGATCTTCAAGGTTTACAGGAAACATTTAGAAGAGATTTAGTTTTTCCTAACAGGTTAGGAGCTGAAGGAATCAATCAGGCTTTGCCCAAATGGCAATAGAACCTGACTTTGAAAAACAAAAAGTAGTCAGATAACCTGGATTCATGGCCTGTCACTGACTAACTTTGGCACTGCAGTCAAGATCTTCCCCTCTCTCTAGGTCTCAATTTGTTCAACTGCCCAAAATAAAATAATGGGATTGTATCAGATGCTCTGTAAGTCTCCTCCTAGCTCTCAGTCTTATAAAATTAAAGTCTGGGGCTCAATCTGATTGCTTAGTGCCTCACAGCTTATAGATTTCTCTTATGAGCAAGTGAGCCATTTCCCTTCCATTCCATTCTATAAAAACTATGTTGGGGGACAGCTAGATGGCTCAGTGGATTGAGAGCCAGACCTAGAAGGAGGTTCTGGGTTCATATCTGCCCTCAGACACCTCCTAGCTGGGTGACCCTGGGCATGTCTCTTAACCCCATTTTGTCTAGACCTTACCATTCTTCTGCCTTGGATATAATTCACAATATTGATTCTAAGACAGAAGGAAATGGTTTTAAAAAAAAACTATGCTGGCATCAAACAATCTAGGTATTTAGACAAAATAATAATAATGATAAATAGCCTGGTTTAGTGTATAGAGAGAGCTGCCTTTCAAATTGGGAAAACCTCACAAGGAGTTAGTACAGAATCAGAATTCAAAATGTAAGAGGGAAAAGGGGGGGTTTTCGGTTGGATATATTAATATTTAAAGGTGTGGTTGCCAAGGAACTGAATAAATACCAATTCCTAAAATGATTTTAGTGATTTATTTACAAAATATAGGAGAGAGTAGAAGTAGAGAGATGAGAAGAGGGTAGAGTAAGAGATCTAACTTAATGAACTAGATTTGTATTCAAGTCTGGGCTTTACTCCAGCAGGGCTCCAGAGGCCCAGCTGGAGAGCCTAAAAGTCAATTAACAAGGGGTTTAGTCATGAGGACTTCGTCCAATCAAGGGAGCCTCCTGGAGGCTAGTACTTCCAGGGAAGTTAAGGTAGTCAGTCAGCTTTCTTCACTCACGACATGTAGTTCTAAGGGAAAGATTTAAGAAGAGTCTCACCAAGTCCGAGGTCTCAGCTAGCACCCCTCTAGTCCAAGTCACGAACAAGAAGAGTGAACTGAACTCACTGAACTCTCTTTTAAAGGGGCTTCTTTTGCGTCACTTCCTGTGCCTTCCTCTTAGTTTACGTGTCCAATCACAATAGATGCTTTTCTTAGGACTGCCCAGGAGGCAGTTGGTAAATTCTGATTCGTCACTCACTGTAGCACGTGGGTCACAGACCTCCCAACTTGTGAGTTAAGTGGAGTTTTTTACACTTTTGGTGATTAGATTTGAGAATGGGCAAGGTAGATTTAATCTCATTATCACAAAACCCAGGTCCTCTGACTCCAAAATATTCTTTATTACCACTGCACAAAACCTACTTATTGCCCATGGCCACTCTGTACCTGTTTCTTCTGCAGTTAGATCTTTCTATGTCTGATGCCTAGGTTCCAGCTGCTCAATAGTATGACCTGGATCTTCATGTTAGAACACCCTGCCCTCAGCTCCATCTTATTTTCTCCAGTTGAATCTCTTCAGTATGACCGTGTCTCTAGAAAGACCTAGATCCAATACAAACTATCAGAACCATCCAAGACCCACTATGGTAACAAAATTGGAACCCCGCCAGCTCATGTCATAAAGACTTAAAATTCAATCATTCAACCTGGAGGCTCTCTTTAGTAAAATGGGAGATGGGAGGGGAGAGGGCAGGGAACCTAGCTAAGTTGCAAGGGTCTAGCTTTCTGTATTAACTTTCTATGTGACCCTAAGCAAATCACTTCACTTCCTTCTCTATAAAATGAAAGGTGACAGTTATTCTAACCCAGCAGAGCCATACCAAGAAAAAGCATTCATGTAGAAAAGATGAACCTTTCTGCCTTGGACCAGGATCCTTAATAAGGCATCAGCAAAATAATCTAGGCAATAACTAAGTAGATCGGAGTCCAGAATAATAAAGGATCCTACCACAGAGTCTAGATAAGCCTGGTTCAATGAACCCAAGTGAAAGAAGGGTGGATCTAAGCAGAGTGAGGAGATAAGACTAGGAAAAAGCTTTCAATAATGCCAGTTCAGGTTTCTGTAGCACTATCAGATATATAAGGTATGATCCTAGCTATAGGACTGGAAAGGAACTTAGAAATCACCTATGAAGAAGCTGAGGCCTAGAGATGTTAAGGGATTTGTCCAACATTATATCGGTAACAAGTGATAGAGCCAGGAATTGGGCCCAGGTCCTCTGCCTCCTTTTTTTATGTTTTCAATATTTAATGCTTTATAGAACAAACTTGCTACCTACTAATGAGCTCATTATGAGTTCACATACCCTCCTACAAAATCTCTCAAAGTTTTTCCAATATAGCCATTAAAATGATCAACTTATTCCCCAGTAGTAATTCTGTTCATTTTTTGTTCATTGTAATGATTGAATTTAATGTACTTAAGTATTTCCATTTTTGCAGGCAATCTAAAAAACACCCCCATCTCACACTTGTGTGTTCTTCAAAATTCAACTAGTAAAATGGAGAATGTTTTTGTATCCAATCCTTTAAACTGCTAACACTTCAATTAAGGGGACCACACCAAGCTCCCTGTGAGACAGGTAGTAACTGTCTTTGCCCTCTTTTACAATGAAGTAACTGCATTTCAGACAAGGCAATTCCCTTGCCCAGTCACAGAGCTAGGCAATATTAGAACCGTACCTGAACGCAAACTTTAGAACATGGAGGACTCAGAGATGTTTACTCAGTTCTTTTCTTTTGAAATGTCTGTGTGCCAGCCTCAGCACTGTGACTGTGCCCCAAACCAACCTAAATATCCTCAACATCCTTTTAACCTGCCTCTAAGATTCTGGGGTTTCTCTCCAGCACAAAGAGAATCTAGGTAAGTAGGTGGAGCTTGAGAAGGCTTCATGCCACCTTACACTCAAGGCTCTTTAGATACCTTTGCTCAGCACAGGAGCTGAAAAACAGAGGAATTTCCATAGTGAGAAGCTGATTAGAGGTGTATCAAGAAAGCAAATGCTTTTAAAACTGGAAGCTAAGAGTGTGCTTTGAGCCATCTGAGGGAATTCTGGGAATTTTTTTGATGGGGGAAAATGGGCATTGACAATTTTTAGCACAACAATGGAAAGCAACCAAGTTGGTGAGAAGATAAGAGTCAAAGGATGGAATGGTTAAAGAAAGGGTTGAGCTAGAGATGTTTAGACTAAATGACTATAGGTATTTAGCCTAGTCAGGCAGTCATCTGCT
>NC_058135.1:281304461-281368549 GCF_016433145.1 Gracilinanus agilis | reverse complement strand
CATTTAATTCATTGTAACTTAGAAGCCATTTTTAGTTAGTTAGTTTTTATTAATAAACTCTATTTTCTCTCTCTCTCTCTCTCTCTCTCTCTCTCTCTCTCTCTCTCTCTCTCTCTCTCTCTCTCGCGCACGCACGCTCTCTCGCGCTCTCTCTTTCTCTCTCTCCTCATTGAAAAGGAAAAAGAAGGCCAGCTAGTGGCTCAGTGGGTAGAGGGTTGGGCCTGGAAGTGGGAGGTCCTAGGTTCAAGAGTGACCTCAGAAGCTTCCCAACTGGGTGACCCTGGACAAGTCACTTAACTGTAATTGCCATGCTGCTCTTTTTCTCTTGGAAGCAATATGTGGTATCAGTTCTTGGGCAGAAAGTAAAAGTATTTTTAAAAAGAAAGAAAAAGCCATTTCTAATAAATTTATATAATCAAGCAAGATAAGTTCCTTGATTGGCCATAGCCAAAAAAATACATTTTATGACATATGTAAAACCCAGTGGAATTGCTCGTTGGCTACGGGAGAGGGGTGGGAGGAGGGAAGGAAAAGAACATGAATCAGGTAACCATGGAAAAATATTCTAAATTAATTAACTAAATAAAATTTTTCAAATTAAAAAAATACATTTGATCACCTCTGTGAAAGGTGGTGGGTACCAGGCTTCATTCTCAATCCTCTGGGCTGGTTGTGGTATTAAGCAGAGCCCGTAAGGCTTTAGAAATTGTTTTCTTGTTTTTTTTTTACTGTTGTTGCAATTATTGTACAAATTGTTCTACTGGCTCTGTTTCACTATTAACTGCATTGTATTAGGATATTAAAAGCTGCTCTTAAAGATCAGCCAATCATCTCCCATTCCTCCCCATGACAGTTCACTGAGTCCTGAGCATCCTTCAAGCACATCCAAGTAGTAACTCAGCCTAGTTTTGTTTCTTTGTGAAAAGACCTTCTACCTCAGCTCCCTTTCCGCTCCCCGAAGGAATACAGTGAGGGGCACTGAGGTAGTGACTGGAATTCCAACTTGGAAGAAGATGACTGAAGAGCCAGGAGCTACTATTGTGTGGTTAGTCTATGGCAGGAAGTTCCTCCCTTCCCCCTGACTTCCTGAGTAAGCAGAAATGAGATGATTATTATCCCAGATGGTCATCCCAGGGGGAGGGCTCCTCCACCGAAGGGAAGGCTGTCCTTCAGTAGAGAGTCTCGCCAGATCAGAAATCTCTTCCAGCTCCTGCTATCTATTGGGAGAGAATACCATTGATGATGGCAAATAAATCCTTACTCTAGTGCTAACAAGCCATGTGAACTGAAATGTGTCCTTTACTTTCTCTGGGCTTCTTTCTTCATCTGTAAAATGGGAGCCTTTCCCTGGAGAGTCAATCCCTAATTTGCCTTACAACTCCAGATCTATGATCTAGATACTGTGAATCAGAGAATCTTTAAGTTGGACCTCAGAGGTCACCAAATCTAACCCATTTCTTTTTTTTTTTAAACCCTTAACTTCTGTGTATTGGCTCCTTGGTGGAAGAGCGGTAAGGGTGGGCCATGGGGGTCAAGTGACTTGCCCAGGGTCACACAGCTGGGAAGTGTCTGAGGCTGGATTTGAACCCAGGACCTCCCGGCTCTAGACCTGACTCTCAATACACTGAGCTACCCAGCTGCCCCTCATCTAATCCATTTCTGAACAGAAATCTACCCTTGAAAGGACCCAACCATTGCTTGAAGACTTCAAGTAGAAAGAAACCCGTTGCCTCCGCAGGTAGTCCATGTCACTTTGGCATAGCTTTATTTGTTTTGTGGTACGGTGGATAGAGTACTGGGTCACCTAGCCTCAGACAATGACCCTGGGAAAGTAAATTAATCCTGTTTGCCTCAGTTTCCTCATCTATAAAATGAGCTGGAGAAGGAAATGGCAAACTGCTCCAGTATCTTTGCCAAGAAAATCCCAAATGGGGTCACAAAGAGTTGGGTATGACTGAAAGGACTAAGCAAAAAGAACAACATTGTTGGGAAGCTTCTTGTTATAAAAGCCTGAATTTGATGCTTTGCAAATTCCACCTTTTACTCCTAGTCTAAACAAGTCCAATACCTCTTCCAATCGATAACCTCCTCTCCACACTTTCCAGTAGAGCAAAAGTGCACATTAAACAATTCTGATTTAAAGTAAGAAAGTTCAAAGTTTAACATTTTTTATTTAATTTTATGTTTTTAATGAACAAAAATCTATTTTCTCTCTCCTCCCCACTTTTTTTGGGGGGAGGGGAAAGAAATGAAAACAAAACCCTTTTAACAGGTATACGTTGTCAAGCAAAATAAATTCCCATAATGCCATGAAAAAATATATCTCATTCGTCACCAGGAGGCCATCATCTCTCTATCAGGAAATAGGTATCAAACATGTTGCATACAGCCCACAATACTTTCTACTGGCCCTGAACCAGACTAAATTGAAATTGGGAAATACTGAAGTAAGTATATAAAAATAGACAAAAGAAACTTAGATAATGTTAATATTTGGTTTTCTAAGTCAATATGTGATCATCAGGGATCCTCATCTAAGGTTTAATGGCCCCCATTCTATTTGAGTTTGACATCATTGGCCTAGTTCATCGTAAGTCCTCTGGAATCAAGAGAGGTTACTGTCTTAACGAAAGTTCTTAAGTCTTTCCATGTTATTTCTCTTTACAGTATTGTTACTATTGTGTAAATTGTTTTCCTGGTTCTGCTTATTTCACTGTTTTAGTTCATACAAGTTTCTCCAGGTTTCTCTAAAACGCTTTTAATTACTTCTTACAGTATGATAGTATTCCATCACATTCCCATGCCATAATTTATTCAGCCATTCTGCCAAATGGATTGGCACAGTTCCCTTTGTTTCTAGCTCTTTGCTGCCACAAAAAAGGCAAGGCTGCTATATTTTTTGTACCTGTGGGTCATTTTCCTCTTTATTCTATCTCTGGTATATAAACTAGTAATTATATCACCAGGTCAAAAAATATGTCATTGAATAACTCTGGGAGCAGAGTTCCAAATTACTTTCCAAAATGACAAAAACAATTCACAACTCCACCAACAATGCATTAATGAACCTCTTTTTCCTCCAGTCCTCCAATGTTTCTCATTCACTTTTTCCATCAAATTTGCCCATCTAATTGTATGAGATGGAACCTCAGAACTACTTTAATTTGAAATTCTCTACTTATGAGTGATTTGCAACATTTTTAAAATATGGATATTGATAGTTTATGTTTTTCCTTAGAGCAGTAAGGGCTTGGCAAGAGGGGTTAAGTGAATTGCCCAGCGTCATAGAGCTAAGAAGTATCTGAAGCCAGATTTGAACCTTTTTGTATATTTTTTTACTATCAGTTGGGGAATGACTCTCAATCTTACAAATTTTATGCCTTATGAGAAAAACTTGTTAGAAAAAAGTTTCTTTCCAATTGCCTGTTTTCATTACAATGTTAGCTTTGTTGGTTTTGTTTGTGTAAAAAAATGTTTTATTTTATGTAATAGAAATTGTCCAATTTATCTTTTTTAATCCTCTGTACTTCTTATTTGATCATAAGCTGTTTCCTTCATCATAGACTCAAAAGGTCATTCATTTCTTCCTTGCTCCTCTAATTTCTGATATCTCTATGTCTAAGTCACTTTAACCACTGGAAGCTTTGCTTGATATAAAGTATAAGATGTTGGTCTACACTTGGTTTCTCCAAGTCTGCTTTCCAGTCACTTCCATTTTCCCAGTAGTTTTTTTCAATTATTTAATTTTATTTTTTAAATGAACAGAAATCTATTTTTTCCTCCTCATTTTCTGGGAAAAAAAGAAAAGAAATAAAAACAAAATGCTTGTAACCGATATGTAAAGTCATGCAAAACAAATTCCTACAATGCCATGTTCAAAAAATGTCTCATTCAGCACTGTGACTATCATTTCTCTATCAGGAAATAGGTAACCTAGAACAAAGGTGAATTTTTACACAGTAGCTGGGATCTTTGGGTTTCTCAAATGCTAGGTTTCTATGTTTGCTTGCTTCTATCTTGTATGTACCTCATCAGCCTCTTTATTTCTTAATCAGGACAAAGTCATTGTGAAGATTGCTGCTTTGTAGAATATTCTGTTACAGTACTACTCAGACCCTTTTCTTTCCTATTCCCCTTCCCCTGACCCACAACTATGTCCCTTGAGATTCTTGCCTTTTGTTCTTTGAAATGAATTTAGTTCTCATCCAGCTCCATAAAGTAATCATTTAGTAGTTTGATCGATATATGGCACTAAGTAAAAGGAATTAAAAAACAATCCACTGCTGATGGGATTGTGGGAAAGCTGGCATCCTATGACACCACTTATTCAGTCTGTGAATTGCTATAATTTGGGGGGGAAGGCAATACGGTTTGCAAAAAAAGAGAATGACAAAACTGTGAATAAATACCAAATTTATACACGATAATGACAAGATTAATTGTCACTAATAGTTGGAGGGATTCATCAGAGTTAGACTTTTATACTTGAGAGCATTGCACTTCCAATTTTCACTATCATGCCATAAAAGCCTCCTCATCTTGGAAGCTCATTCCAGCCCTTGAGCTCATATATTAGAATTACCTTCTGTCCCGTTAGCCTTTCTGATTGGATTTCCCCAACCCTCTATTCTGATCTAGCTTCCTTTTGTGTGTTGTCTTTCCCCATTAGAATGTAAGCTCCTTGAATATTATACACAGAGACTGATATACTGTAGTATAATCGAACATAATGGACTTCTCTACTAGCAGCAATGCAATGACCCAGGACAATTCTGAGGGACTTATGAGAAAGAACGCTATCCACATTCAGAGAAAGAACTGTGGGAGCAAAAACACAGAAGAAAAACAACTGCTTGATCACATGGGTTGATGGGGAAATGATTGGAGATATTGACTCTAAACGATCACCCTAATGCAACTATCAATAATATGGAAATAGATCTTGATCAATGACACACATAAAACCCAGTGGAATAGTGTGTTGGCTATGGGAGGGGGTGAGGGAAGAGGAGGGAAAGACCATGAATCTTATAACCGTGGAAAAATATTCTAAATTAATTAACTAAATAAAAATTTAAAAAAAGAATGTAAGTTCCTTGTCGATAGGAATCGTCTTTCTTTTTGCGTGTATCTGTTCATTTGACTTTTTTTTTATATAACAATACAATTTTTAATAATCATTTTCTGATATTTCTCAATCCATGTTCTCTTCCTCCCACACCTTCTCCCTGTGCATTTACTATTTACCATTTAGCACAGTGCCTATCAAATAGGAAGCCTGCTTAAAAAATACTTGTTGAATGACTGACTGACTTGTAGCTATCTGGTACAGGGCATTGAGTGTTGAGCTTGGCATCAGCAAGAGGTCAGAATCCACTTCACACTATCTGGGTGGCCCTGAGGCAAGACACTTAGCCTCTATTTGCCACAGGTTTCTTAATTGTAAAATGAGGATGTAAATGTAAAATGCAAAAAAAAAAAAAAAAATGTAAAATGAGCACCAACTTCTCAGGGATGTTGTCAGGATCAAATGAGATATTATTTGTAAACTGAATCCTAAATGGTTAGTAAATGCTAGCCTCTCCTATTATCCAAGGTTATAAGCCATAATGCCCAGACAAGGAACCAGCTTACTTGGGTCTAGCTAGCCTAAATCCCATTCATCTTAAAGGACACATACATAGCAGACTTGGAATCAGAGAAACCTGGGCTTAAATCCTGTCACTTCCTGAGTGACCCTGACCAAGTCACTTAACCCCCCACGTGCCTTTGTTTTCTCTTCTATAAATGAAGGCATTGGATTTGGCCCCTAAATTCACTTCCAGCTCTAAATCCTATGATTACAATCTGTGATGGCCACATTGATGAAGTTAGAGCCCTCTGAAGTAACAGAATTATGAAATCCTCATCTCCTAAGTGCTACTGCAAGAGTTTCGAGGACAAAAAGAAAACTTCTTTAGAGCAAAGATGGCATTTTAAGTAGGGAGGGGCATGGACAGACTAAGAGGAAGAGGAAGGTACTCCCGGCCAAGACAATAATAGAGAGAACAAAAGTGCAGAATAGACATACATATAACATTGTGGGGGATAATGAGGAGTCCACCTGATTTAAGTCAAGGACTCGAGTCAAGGAACAATGGAAAGGCTGGAAAAATAGGATGGGCCAGATCTTGGTTAATCAGGCCAATTAGGCAGAAATTGTTACTTAAGAAAGTTGACAATAGGGAGCCAGTGTAAATTTTGGAATAAAGAGTGAAAGCAATGTTTTTAGAATGTTCATTTGACTGTTTGCATTGCCTTCTCCCTTGAATTGGGTTGGTCTAAAATGGAACTTACTGCTTTCGATGATACACTTAAGTAACATCATGTGAGAGCTGGGTTATTTGCACGAGACCAGTCTTATGTGTTGATGCAGAGGATAATGGATGGCACTGTGTGCTTGCATGAAAAGCTAAGTTGGAACTAGACCATAGAATCTCTGATCTCACCCAGGGAGAAATTTTGCAGAGTATCTAGTGATGCGAGCCAATAATCAGGCAAGGAGAACATGCCTGTCTTCCGAGATTCCTTTCTCTACAAATTTCTCCCTAAAGAGAATCTGGAACCATATTTATCTTCTCTCTTTAAGCAAGAAGAAGACAGTCTTTTCCCAAGCTCTCATGACAGTTCCACTCCTCATGCAGGCAATCAAGTCATCATTTCTCCACCAATGAGGAGAATCTGATACAAATGATCTGGGCTTAAAACCCAGGCAACCTTCACTTCAAAGGACTATTTATTTGTGGGATGGTGGCACTAATTTATCATAAACTACCATCTCACTTGAGGGCAATACAGAGTTAATCAAGGACTTTTCAGCATTCCAAGTTATTATTAGAAATATCTCCTACTTTTCACTTTGTCTTTTTTCTGCTTCTTCTAAAAAATTGTCTTGATAAGTTTTGTTTTGATACCTTGGGTATCAAAATTCAAAGAGTAGGTTCAAATCTGGCCTCAGACACTTCCCAGCTGTGTGACCCTGGGCAAGTCACTTGACCCCCATTGCCCACCCTTTCCACTCTTCCACCACCAAGGAGCCAATACACAGAAGTTAAGGGTTTAAAAAAAAATTCAAAGAGCACTCAAGGTACTCCCAATAGAAGCCCCCTATGATGCACAATCACCCCTAAACAACAGAGTGAAAGCATATAAAATTGGATTCAACTCAACAAGCATGTATTAGGACCCTTCAAGGGTCTATTGCATAGGCACTGTGCATAAGAAGACAAAAATGAAAAAGTCACTGACATCAAAGAGCTGGGAAAATGCAAGTGCTGGGATTTAAATTAAACTTTTGCATTCAGTTCATTTCTTTAAAAAAAATAAAAAACACTTTGTCTTCCACTTTAGAATGACTACTGTGTATTGGTTTCCAAAATAGAAGAGCAGTAAGGACTAGGCAATAGGGGTTAAGTGACTTGCCCAGGGTCACACAACTAGGAAGTCTGAAGTCAAATTTGAAACCAGGACCTCCCATCTCCCAGCCTGGCTCTCAATCCACTGAGCCTCCTAGTTGCCCCCATTCAATTCATTTCTGCTAGAAATCCAGTGTGCCCTGAGCAAGTACTAATGATAGAAGGAAAGACAAAAAGACAATTCCTGCCCTCAAGGAGCTCCCCCCTAATGGAGGAGATGACAAACAAAAGCTCTAGAATATAAGACAGATGTAAGTGGGAGGTGATCTCAGAGGGAAGAGGGGAGACAGTGCAGGAAGAGGTAAGTGTCCTACAAAAGGTGGGTTTAAACCAACATTTAATGGAAGCCAGGAGGGGGAGAAAAGGAGGGGGAGCACCCCAAAGACCAGAAACGGAATATTGTGCTTGAAGCACTGTAAGGAAGCCACTGTCTGTAGATTGCAGATTTCATGGAGAGGAGCAAAAGTAAAATGACAGGAAAGGGAGGAAGAGGCCAGGCTGGGAGAGACTCTGGAAGCCAAATAGATTTCATATTTGATGCTGGAAGTAATAGGGATTCTGGGGGAGAGGAGGGCTTCAGCCCCACTGTGAGACATGGTTAGACCACATAGTTTAAGAATGTCACTATGGCCAGAGGAGGTCGCTATGGAATGAGGAGACACAGAAGGAAGGGAGATCATTGGAAAGGCTGGTGAAATAGTCTAGGTGGGAGGTGATATGGACCTGAAGGTGAGGGACAGTTGTGTAAGTGGAGAGCAGGGGATGAATGAGAGAGATGTCATGAAAGAATAACAATAACAATAATAGGAGTAGCTGGGTGGCTCAGTAGATAGAGAGCTAAGCCTGCAGAGGGGAGGTGCTGGATTCAGATCTGGCTTCAAACACTGTGTGGCCCTGGAAAAGTCACTTAACCCCAATTGCCTAGCCCTTACCTCTCTTCTATTTTAGGATCCTATAGAACCTAAGACAGAAGGTAAGGGTTTAAAAAAAAGAAAACAATAATATTAACAGCCAGCATTTATATGACACTTTAAGATTTGGAACATGCTTTACATATGCTAACTTAATGGATACTCACAATAATCATGTGAGTTATGGAATGATCACTATCCCCATTTCTTAGATGAGGAAACTGAGGCAGACACAGATTAAAGTTAGATTAGCCCAAGATCACACACCTAGTAAAGTGTCTGAGGAAAAATTCTATGTTAAGAGTCTTCCTGACTCCAAGTCCTTAAATCTATCCTCTCACCACCTAATTTTGCAACACATTTAAAAGATTCAAGTTGCAGGATGAGATGTTTTCTGATGTGGACAACTTGCTTGGCTATGCCTATTTGTTGCTTGGCTTTTTTTTTTTTCTTTCAAAATGGTAGGAATGGGAGAAAAAGAAAATAAGTGCTTGTTCATTATAAAATCATTTCTTAAAAACTGAATCTTGGGACTATCTAATTACATTTAATTCTAAAGACTCAAATGAGCAGAACCAAGAGAATATTATATATAACAACAGAAATATTGTTTGAAGGATGATTCGTATATATCCATCTCCAGAAAAAGGATTGATGAATAGAAATAAGCAAGATATAGTTTTACATATATAAACATATATATGTATATTATCAAATGATGCCTTCTCTAATGGTGGGAAGAGAAGGAGGGAGGGAATTCCCCGGATATTTTAATGCAACAAATTAATGAATAATTTTTTTTGGTTTTTTTTTTTACTTTTTTTTTTAAACCCTTAACTTCTGTGTATTGACTTATAGATGGAAGAGTAGTAAGGGTGGGTAATGGGGGTCAAGTGACTTGCCCAGGGTCACACAGCTGGGAAGTGTCTGAGGCCGGATTTGAACCCAGGACCTCCAGTCTCTAGGCTTGACTCTCAATCTACAGAGCTACCCAGCTGTCCCCTAATGAATAATTTTTAATTTAAAAAAAACTAAATTAGGCTTTAATTTTTACCTAGATTTAACTAATCGAGGGGCAATTAGATGGCTCCATGGATAGAGTACCAGGTCTGGAGTCAGGAAACATCTTCCTGAGTTCAAATCTGGTCTCCGACACTAACTAGCTGTGTGACCCTGAGCAAGTCATTAAACCCTGTTTGCTATGGCTGGAGAAGGAAATGGTAAACCATTCAGGTGGTCCCTTTGCCAAGAAAACCCCAGATGGGGTCATAAAGAGTCAGGTATGACTGAACCACAAAATGTTGTTCTGTGCTCTTCTCCCTTTTTCAGGGAAGAGAGGGAGATATTAAATTTTTTAATTAATTTATTAACTGATCCAATTATTTTGGAGAGCAATCTGGAATTATGCCCGGAGTTGTAAAACTGTAACCCCTTTGACTGGGTAATACCACTATTAGTTCTGTTTCCCAGGGTGATCAGGGGAAAAGGAAAAGAACCAGAATGATTTAAAACATTTATAGCGACTCTCTTTGTGGTGGCAAAGAACTGGAAATCGAGGGGGTGGTCATCTATCTACTGGGGAATGGCTAAACAAGTTGTGGCTTACGATTGTGACGGAGCACCACTGCCAGGTAAGAAATGATGAACAGATTTCTTCCAATTCATTGTTTATTAAAGTGCAATAATATTCCTTTACAGCATTCATTATACATCCATAATGCAATCAATGAGTATTCACCATGTTTCAGGTTACTATCTGTCATAGAAGGTGCTTCAATGAATAATTTGACACTAGGAGGAGACCTAATTCTTTCTGTGATTTTTAATCCATCTTCCAGCCATCATCCATTTTTATTGACGAGGAAAAGAGAGTGAAATGACCCACCCAAACTCACACAACCCGCCAGAAAAAGAAGGAACCGAACAATGACTTCGATTCAGAACTTTGCTTTCCAACTTCAATGATCTTCTGATGTATCGCAAAGCTTCTCTTAAAAATTAAAAATTTTTAAATTATTTAAAAATAAAAAAAATTGAAAAATTAAATCTCACATCAGAGTACACTAAATAGACTACTGCATGCTATTCCTCTCAGGAGCCTGGATAGCTCAGTCGGTAGAGCATCAGACTTTTAATCTGAGGGTCCAGGGTTCAAGTCCCTGTTCAGGCGGAAGTCATTTTTAAATACAATTCTGTAGGACTTGGAGGAAACGAGTAGAAGTTACCAATGAAGAAGAACATTATAAAAATGAACTATTCTCAGGGAGATCTTCAGAAAAAGGTTTCGTAATTGAAACTTCTGTAATTTAGAAAGATGGCTCCGAGACTCGAGTTGGATTCCTTTCCACTGGTGATGTTACCTGAGAGTTGTTTTCACGCTGTGTCCTTATCTCCTCCGGCCAGTTCCCTGGGCATCATTAAGTATCCACTCGGTGCCAGACTCTAGCAATAGGAAGACCATCCAATTTGGCAGTCAAGAGAACTTTGAAGAAAACAATTTAAATTGTGTGGTGATATCAGAAGCTAGATCACAAGGGATTCGGCAGCATGACGGAAGGGGAGCCAATGGGTTCTTCCCGCCTTGGAGTCAAGCTGAGAAAGAGATGAGCTATATCTTCTTTGAGAGGATTTTTGGGTCTAATGAGAGTTGTTTTGAGGAAAGTCAGAGAGTCGGGTGTGTTTGTAGGCAGAAGGGAAAGAACCTGGGGGGCAGCTGGGTAGCTCAGTGGACTGAGAGTCAGGCCTAGAGACGGGAGGTCCTAGGTTCAAATACAGCCTCAGACACTTCCCAGCTGGGTGACCCTGGACAAGTCACTTGACCTCCATTGCCCACCCTTACCACTCTTCCACCTAGGAGCCAATACACAGAAGTTAAGGGTTTAAAAAAAAATTTTTTTTTAATTAAAAAAGAAGGAAAAGAACCTGTAGATAGGAAGAGACTGAAAGAGAGAAGAAAGAAGGGAGGGAAATGAGTAAAAAAAAGAAAGAAGAAAGGGGATAATTATGGGGGGGTCAGATATCTGCTAGAGGAGGTAGGAGGGGATGGGGATCAGAGTCAGCCTTTGGTAAGAAGGGTTGCCTCTTCCTTAGAGATCTAAGTAAAAGAGAAGAAAATGAAGGTTGACATCAAAGAGTTTTTAAATGTAAAGAAGGAAAAATAGAAAACTCATGGTGAGTGATCTCTATTTACTCAGTAAAACATGAAATAAGGTTCTCGGCTACCAGGGAGAGAGGTAGTGGGTGAGACATGCAGAGATGACAAGGCTTGAAATAAGCCTCCTGGAGAGTGAGATAGAGAATCAATTACGGAGCAGTAAAAGGATTATCTTGTCCTAGTGGGGGCCCAGTTGAGATTAGACGATATAAATTTATTGTGTACCCAGTCATCTGGGTTGTCATCATTTTATCCAGAAATACATACAATTCAGGGAGAAATGAATAGGGAGCAGAATGGTTGGTGGGATTAGTCCACTTATAATCCATGTAAAAATAAAAATAAAATGTTAATGTCTCAACGTAGTCACACTGATGAGTTAGGTCTCCAAGAGTAAGGCTTTCTCTCAAAACTCTAAGGGTATGAGGGCAAACCACATCACTCAGCGGATAGTCAGGCATAGAGATGGGAGGTTCTGGATTCAAATCTGACGTCAGACACTTCTTAGCTGTGTGACCTTGGGCAAGTCACTTAACCCCTTGTGCCCATCCCTTACTACTCTTCTGCCTTAGAACCAATGTGTAATATTGATTCTAAGATGGAAGGTGAGGGTTTCAAAAAATTCTAAGGGTACCCCCAAAGGGGGTCAAGATTTTCTTTTCTAGTGCCATCTTGGATAAGCCCTCAAAAAATAAAATGGGGAGAAGAAGGGGCAAGTAGACTTTAAATATAGACAAATCATTTGCAAGTAGCATAGAAAGATATGTTCTTAGGTATCTACATACCTTTGCAGAGAGTAGTAGGGCCATGTCTATACTCTTAAGCATATAAACTGGGTAGAAAATCAGACAAAGATCCAAGACTGAAGAGAAGCAATCTCTCCTTCAGGCACCAAAGGGGATTGTGGGTTACGGCTATATCTGTCTATCACCTCTCGAATATCTCTGATCTAGCGATGTGACTCTGGGTTCAAAAGGAAAAAAACGGAGATTAGGAAAGGAGCAAAGTGGAGCCAGACAGGAATGATGGCCTCGGAGAGTATTGAGGGTTCCAGGTGAAGAGGAGTCGTAGTTTTAGTACAGGTGAGGCACAGGGAGAGATGAAATGAGACATGGTTATTATTATCTGATAAACGTTTTGCAGTTTCTGGTTATTGAAGTTAATTAACCATTTCAGTGGAGACGTGTTTACCATTTTGTCAGCTCATCAGTTGTCAGAATTCTAAGACATTTAAGACTATCTATCCAGGCCAGCCCTCTCATTTAGTCTTAGGGAAACCAGAGCCTTGGTCACAAAGGTAGAAGGTGACAGAAAGGAAATCCAGACTCTAGTCTCTGGCTCTGAGCCTAGTAGTCTTTAATAAAAAGTCTCCCTTTTTTTTTTTTTAAACCCTTAACTTCTGTGTATTGGCTCCTTGGTGGAAGAGTGGTAAGGGTGAGCAATGGGGGTCAAGTGACTTGCCCAGGGTCACACAGCTGGGAAGTGTCTGAGGCTGGATTTGAACCCAGGACCTCCCATCTCTAGGTCTGACTCTCCATCCACTGAGCTACCCAGCTGCCCCTCTTCCTTTTTTTAAGGTTTACAAAGCATTTTCCTCACAACAACCCTATGATTGAAGCCATCTAAATCATCATCATTTTGAAGAGGAAGACCCTGAGTTTCAGTGACTTGTCCATGATCACTGAGCTGCTCAGTATCCCAGGCATGTGATGCTTCCCATCCCATTCCTCCTGCCCCCAAACGCACCCTTCATTCAGATTCATTTTCCGAGGGCATCATTCATCTACACGGCACCCACAACAACCTCCCCAGAGTTCTCCGAAGGGCATCTTTCAGTTCCTTGTTCCTCATGCTATAGATCAGGGGATTTAAGATTGGCGTGATAAAAGTGTAAACCACCGACACCACCCGACCCAGTTCCGGAGAATAGCTGGAGCTGGGAGATAAGTAAATGAAGCTGGTGCACCCATACTGCAGCAGAACCACGGTGACGTGGGAGGAGCAGGTGGAGAAGGCTCGGCGGCGCCCTTCCACGGACTTGATGAGCAGGATGGCTGCCACAATGTAGACGTAGGAGACAGAGATGAGCGCGAGCGGGATCATGAGGACGATGAAGCTGATGATGTACAGAGCGGTCTCGTGGGTGTGCGTATCGGTGCAGGCCAGGCGCATGACTGCCGGCATGTCACAGTAGAAGTGGTAAATCTCATTATCGTGGCAGAACGGGAGCCGGAAAATCAGCACCGTCAGGGGCAGGGACAGCATGAAGCCCAGCACCAGAGACCCCGCCATGAGCCGCCCACACAAGCGCCGGGTCATGATGAGGGTGTACCTCAGCGGGTAGCAGATGGCCACGAATCGGTCATAGGCCATGACGGCCAACAGCACACAGTCGGCTCCCCCCAGGAAGACAAAGAAGAACATCTGCGTGCCACAGCCAGGGAGAGAAATCGGGGTTTTCCCCATAGACAAGAGGTTGGCCAAAGCCAATGGTGCGATCGCCGACGTATAGAAAATCTCCAGAACTGCCAGATTGGCCAGAAAGAAGTACATTGGAGTGTGAAGGGAGTGGTTGGCCTGGACCACAAGACCGATGGTGGCATTGCCACTGAGGCTCATCACATACATAGCCAAGAAGGCCATGAAAATCACCATCTGGACCTGAAAATGAGACGAGAACGGGCGGAAGAAGAACCAGACCATCTCTGTTTGGTTGGTCTCTTCCATGAAAACCGTTCATTGGACCTATTAAAAGAAATGAAGATATCGGCATTTCAGAAGAGCCTCGTTGAAGGCGAAATCATTTTCTAGAACCCTTAACGTCCCCACCTCGGTAGAATAACACAAATTTGCTTTACAGACGTTGGCATGGAAGAGACGGATGGCCCAGGAGAGAGAGGAATGACCTCAGAGTCAGGAATACCTGAGGCCAAGGCTTGCCGCTGATATATCTTGGTTGTATGACCCTGGGCAAGTCATTTAAAATCTTCATGATTCCAGACAAATGTCTGAGAAGAGGAATTACAGATTAGCAGACAATCTACATTGATACAGTGAGTTCTTCATCAGAAACTCCCTACCTCAATGAATTTGGAGGCAGACTACTCCCCTCTAAAATTACATCTTATTCTAGATACATATATTTGTGTCATAACCCACACTAGACTGTAAATACCCTGAGAGCAAGGACTGACTCACAAGCATTCATTCTACTATACCTACCTTTCCCTCCCATCTCTATTTTTTTTCTTTTTTTTTTCTTTTTTTTTTTTAACCCTTACCTTTTGTCTTGGAGCCAGTGCAGAGTATTGGCTCCAAGGCAGAAGAGTGGTAAGGGTAGTCAAGTCAATGGGGGTCAAATGACTTGCCCAGGGTCACCCAGCTGGGAAGTGTCTGAGGCCAGATTTGAACCCAGGACCTCCCATCTCTAGGTCTGGCTCTTAATCCACTGAGCTACCCAGCTGCCACCCCATCTCTATTTGATTTAAACTTTGCATCTCTCTCTACACACAGCACAGAACTCTTCCCGGTGCTTAATGAATGTTTGTCGAAAGAATAAGAGAATAGATGGATGAGTACATGGGTGGATGGATGAGTGGATGGACAAATGAATGAATGAATTTGAAACCCCCAAATTAAGGAAAGTTCAAAATAAAGGACATCCTGGATTAGTCATTGACATAGACTGGGAAAGTGTGATGCGATGGGTGTCCAGCCTCACCAATATGGATATTCTTTCCACAATACTAATTATAATCCATCTCCCTTGTGATACAGTGCTTGAGCATGGGAATCACAGAGTAATATTTCTTGAAGCCAAAGAGATACCTGGCCCATCTCACTACTTTGTCACCTCTGTCTACTCAATTACCAACATCCATTGATTCTTTCTTCAAAAGGTATCTCTCCTGGGGCAGCTGGGTAGCTCAGTGGATTGAGAGCCAGGCCTAGAGACAGGAGGTCTCTAGGTTCAAATCTGGCCTCAGACACTTCCCAGCTGTGTGACCCTGGGCAAGTCACTTGACCCCCATTGCCCACCCTTACCACTCTTCCACCTATAAGTCAATACACAAAAGTTAAGGGTTTAAAATTAAATTAAAAAAAAAAAAGGTATCTCTCCTTCCTTTGCATTCTGACCACCACCATTTGGATTCAACCCTTCATTGCTTCTTACTATCTTGTTTCACATGGCTCCTCACTGGTCTCTCTGTTTCTGGCCTCTTTCCCATCCAATTCTTTCTGCACCCTGATGCAGATTCATGTTCCTTAAGCACAACTCTCATTACATTGGGCAGAGACCGAAGTCCTCTGCTCCTCATAACCATATAACCATCTATAGCTCCCCATTGCCAAAAGGATGAAATGTTAACTGCTTTGGTTGGCTTTCCAGATTATAGTCTGGCATCCCTCTAATAATCTGACACAATCTCTTCCTGTTTCCTACTGGAAGTTATTTGTTTCAACAAGCCTTTTCTTTTCCCTGAGCCATGAGCATACCAACATAATTGTAACTGCTGACAGCGATTATGCTTGTTAAAATTGGCAGATCACTTCACCTACATCATTTCATTTGAGCCTTACGGCAACCCTCTGATGAAGGAGCCATAGCTAGTGCTCTCCACATTTTACAGTTGAGGAAAATGAGGCTCGAGTTAAATGACTTGCCTAAATTCACACAGTTAGTAGGTATAAGGCAAGACTAGAATATAGGTCTCTCCTGCCTGAACAACAACAAAAGCTCTCCTGACTCACAGACAAGCATTCTTTCCACTGACCCCACCTTCCTCTTGCATCCCCCCCAACCTTGATTCTGAAAGAATTATTTATCAAGCAAAGCCAATGTATAAATGAAGATTTTGGACTTTGGACTTTACCCCCCATAAGTCCCTTAGTTTTCCCAACATTCCCTTTAATCTCTCCTGTGCCTCCACGTTTGCGTGGTCACTTTATTGCTTTATATTTGGCTGTAACTACTCCTTCTTTTGCTCTTTTGTTCCTGGGAGCAGGTTGGTTAGTAACCTTTCAGTTAGTCTCTTTGTTATTTTATTATTAATAAAATATTTATAAATATAATATTTAGTATTTTGGTATATTAATTTTAATCTCTTCACAAAGTAAGGACCACACAACCAGGAAAGCATGATATAGTGACTACAGTGATGGAAATAACTCTTAAGAAATAACACTATGGGCAGCTGGGTGGCTCAGTAAATTGTGAGGGAGGCCTAGAGACAGGAGGTCCTGGGTTCAAATCCGGCCTCAGACACTTCCCAGCTGTGTGACCCTGGGCAAGTCACTTGACCCCCATGGCCCACCCTTACCACTCTTCCACCTAGGAGCCAATACACAGAAGTTAAGGGTTTAAAAAATAAAAAATTTTTAAAAAAATTTTAAAAAAAGAAATAACACTAAAAATCAGCCAAATTCGAATGGACTGCAATGAACAACCTGGAACACTGGGAAATGACGAGAAAACACGCCTTCCTCCTCTCAGGAGAGAAACAAAGACTATAGACAGGGGATGTAACATGCACTGTTGACCGTGGCTGCTGGGAAGCGTGGCCTCATTTAAATGTTCCTTATGACAAGTGGGGTTTACCAGGGAGTGGGGAGGGAGATAGATCAGGTCAGGAAAAAGGAACTATGGTAGAGAAACAAAAGGCAGTAATAAAACTCAGGATTACCAGCAATAATTATGTCAAAGGTCTAGGCTGAATGGGTGATTTTCAGGTCCCAGCGTCATAGATCTTACTTATATTATCAATACCTTTAAGCATCTATTCAATGACTATGGGAACAAGGTTGGGCTGGGGCAGCTGGGTGGCTCAGTGGATTGAGAGCCAGGCCTAGAGACGGGAAGTCCTGGGTTCAAATCTGGCTTTAGATACTTTCTGTGTGACCCTGGGCAAGTCACTTAACTCCTATTGCCTTGTTCTTACCACTCTTCTGTCTTGGAACTACTACTCAGTATAGACAAAAAATTTTTGGACAGGGATTTTTTGTTGTGTCGGGGTTTTTTTTAAGCCTGCTGAGGAGGTCTTGGGTTCAAATGTGACCTGAGATACTTCCTAGCTATGTGATTCTGAAGACTTCCCTTAGCCTCAGTTGCCTAACTCTTGCCACTTTTCTTCCTTGGAACCAATATTTAGAATTGATTCTAAGATGAAGGTAAGGTTATTTGTTTTTTAAGCCTACTCTGTGTTGGAAACTAAGCTGGGTGTGGAAATAAAAAGTCAAAAATGAAACAATCCCAGCACTCTAGGTTGCTTACACACCCTTTGATTTCATTTTTGTGAGTAATACAGAGATTCCCTCCACAGATGCAGATGGACAACCCATCTGCAACTTCATCTCAGAGAAAATTACTCGGAGGCGTGAAGGCTGAATAACTCACCCAGAGTCTCAGAGTCGGTCTGGGGCAAAGAAATTGAACACGGGGTGCTCCTGACTTCATGATTTGCTCTAGAGCTGCTGTTAGATCATGTTTCAAGCTTCTCCGTTACTTCCAGAACATTTTGCCATCTCCCCTGTTCTCCTTCCATGGACCACGGGACAAGTCTTTCACGCTTGGGAAGCCTCTAATCTCACGTTTGTGGCTTTCAGACTTCTGGTCACAGATCCTTCTAAAAGAATAATGAAAAGAACAGGCCCAACTTTCTTAAATTATTGATATTAATATGGTATTGGTATCACTTTTATTTCCAAATACATTCCTTCCCCAGAGAACCACCCCCTAAATACAAAAGAAATAAAGGGGGGGCAGCTGGGTAGCTCAGTGGATTGAGAGTCAGGCCTAGAGACTGGAGGTCCTGGGTTCAAGTATGGCCTCAGACACTTCCCAGCTGTGTGACCCTGGGCAAGTCACTTGACCCCCATTGCCCACCCTTACCAATCTTCTGCCTAGGAGCCAATACACAGAAGTTAAGGTTTAAAAAAAAAGAAAGAAAGGGAGGAAGCCAATTCACATTATCTGAGCCTGATGGTAATAATAATGTTTGTTATGTACTTGAGTGTACATGCATGCACATATATGTGTGGACATGTGTACATATATGTGGTGCACATATACACTTACACGCACAAAATAAGTCTAAGGTTACTTGAGGGAGACGGTACTAGCATCTGAAGCAAATCAAAAAAGGCTTCATGGAGAAGGTGACTTGGGAACCTGATTTGGAAGGAAACAAGGAATTCTGAGAAGCAGAGGTGATGAGGGAGAACATTCCAGGCCCAGAAGAGAGCCAGTAAAAAGAAGAGAAAAGGAAAATGGAGTGTCGTGGGTGAAGGAGAACAAGAAAAAGAGAGAAGAGAGAGTCAGAATGTATTCTTGGGCTGGTAGCCAGGCTGGGAGCCCATCACCCTGCCAGCCCTCCTGTGCCTGGGGAGTAACAATAAAAACAGAGCACATGACTTTAAAAAAAAAAAAAGCCTAGCTAGACTAAAGAATATGATCATTATAATGCTGGAGTGTCATATAGTAAAGTTGAAAAGGGGCTGGATAATAAAAGGCTTTAAATTCCATGCAAAAGAGACACTTACTTGCTGAGAAACCCTGGGCAAGTCATTAAACCACTTTCTGCCTTTGTGTCTTCATCTGTAAAATGATTGAACTCAAAGGCTTCCAAGATGCCTTTCAGCCCTACATCTATGATCTTCTGATCTTATAATTTTATCTTGTATCCTTAAGGAAATAGGGAGCCACAGGAGTTTGTTAAGCATGGGAGTGACGTTGTTCAACTTTAGGAAAATCACTTTAGATTTGCATATCAATTACTTGACATTTTTTTTCTATTCCATCCAGGATAGCAGGAGACATACCTTCTTTTTTTTTTTAAATAAAGAAATTGATAGGAAAGTAGGTTTCACTCTTAAAAGCAAATTAATTGAAATTAATTTATTCTGTGGAGACCTAACTATAGTCTTGCCAGGTCCTGAAAAGAAAGAGTAAAAAAAAATCAAAACAAAAGATCTGGTTTGGCCATGACGGGAAGCACTAAGCATGTTCGATTTCATAAAATGCTTTCCCTCTTAGCAGAGAAATAGACAAAGTTTTTGAAGGAAAGGGCTGTATTTTTCTTAACTCTTTGTCTACAGGATGCCAAACACCTCCCACATAGCAGGCTCTTAGTAAATGTTTGCAGGATTTTAAAATTCGGTTGAAATCATCAGACAAAATATCTTTTTTCCCCCAACCCTTAGCGAAGCTTGATAAGTGTTTATTGTTGGATTGATTGCTTGATTGGGTGCTGAACATTGTCTTATTGATACGTAGCTATCTAAGTTGTTTCTCAGATTCTTGATTTCTTTATGGTTGCTACAAAAGGGATTTCTTTTGTAAAATAAAGTTTTATTGGCTTTGTAGGAAGTAGAAATATACATGTTGTTGTTTTTTTAGTGGATTTGTCTTAATATCTTACAACTTTGTCGAGCCTGTTTTTATACTCATTTTTTGCTTGAGTCTAATGGCCAGAAAGATTCTTGGGTGTGACTTAGCCCGTTGATTTGGGCCACCAACTGTAAATAGAGCACTGATTTTTGTTTGTTTGTTTATCATTTAGATCTGTTCAGATATCTGGTAGATGTTAGCCATGAAACATGTGGCTCAGAAAGGAAGAAGCAGTTTATACATTCTTCCATGCAGACAAGTGGTACAGTGGGTCAATCAGGGTTTAGGAAGACACATTTTCTTGAGATAAAATCCAGCCTGAGACACTAGCTGTGTTTCCTGGGCAAGTCGCTTAACTTTATTTGCCTCAGTTTCCTTTTCTTTAAAATGAGCTGGAGAAGAAAACGGGAAACTACTTCAATATCTTTGCCAAGAAAATCCCAGTTGGGGTTAGATACCACTAAAGAACAAGCATACACTTTCCTTGCATTTACGGCCACCTTTGACAAGTTCTTTCCTAGTTATTCTACAACAATCAACAACCTCTCCCATCCCAGCTAATTTCCTCAGTGGTAGCCAAGAACACATCCAGTTCTTTGTCAAATGAGCCGATTGCCCCCATGAGACCATGTTTACTTGGAAGGCTCCAAAGACACTCAGTTCTCAGCTTAATTTTCCTGTAGACACGTAGGTTTTCACAAGAAGTCCTTGGGCCCAAATGCTAACTCAGACACTTCCTAGCTAGGGGAAAGTGGACAAGTCATTTCACTTCTCAGCACCTTAATTTCCTCATCTGTGAAATGGGAAAAATAACACTTATACTACCTATCACACTGGGTTGTGGTAAGGAAAGCACTTTCTCAACCTTAGAGTGCCCCAGAAATGAATACATATGATTGTTATCCCTCTCATTGTTGTTCTTAGATGATGTTTTCAAAATGTCTCAAGTTACCCTGATGGAAAGCTTCTGGGAACTATGACTGGGAAGGAGGGAAAAAAGAGTCTGCCACAGCACTTTGCATGAAGGAAGGGATCCCCACTGAGAAGTGTATATCTTATCATGATCATCATCACTATTTTTAATTAAGATTTTTCATAAGAGAAACAGATTTGGTGCCATAGAAATCATGTTGACTTTATTTTTTTTTTAACCCTTAATTTCTGCGTATTGGCTCCTAGGTGGAAGAGTGGTAAGGGTGGGCAATGGGGGTCAAGTGACTTGCCCAGGGTCACACAGCTGGGAAGTGTCTGAGGCCAGATTTGAACCTAGGACCTTCAGTCTCTAGGCCAGGCTCTCCATCCACTGAGTTACCCAGCTGCCCAATCATGTTGACTTTAGAATCAGCCAAGGAGTTCAAATTCTGACTCTCCTATTTATCACTAGTATGACTTTGAGTAAATCACTTAGCCTGAGGAGAGTCTCAGTTTCCTCATCTGCAAATTAAAAAGGAATTGGAATAAGTAGCCATTCCAGTTCCTTCAAGCTCTGTGACTATAATTTGCCAACTGGATGGCTAAGAGTTGGAAAGGATCAGAAATCTGAGGTTGGGGTAGTACCAGGAAAGAACTTTTATAGAAAGCAGAAAAATCTCTCTCCTGAGACAAGAGGAAGATCTCAAAAACAGTGAAGGAGTTTAGAGATTTGAGTCATAGAGCAAAAGGGGGATTCTTATGTGGACCCTGAAGTCTGAATGGGTTTAGTTCCCAAAGTCTGATGGGATGACTCAAATGCAAACCCTCCCAGCCCAGCACCTCCATGTGCTTTAGAGGGAAATTGTGCAAAATGCCTGCATGAGCAGGTATCCATTTTAATGTCTGAATATTCACCATAACAAGGTTGCCTGTGGGGTTCTTCCTTTGTTGGAGAGAAAAAGACTTACCTGGGTCTCCGTGCACAGTCATAGCAAGAGGGTAGACAGCAAAGTTAAGCATTATGGGTTTGATTCATTGACCTACAGATTGAGTCTGGGTACAACCTACAAGGGAGCATCCCAGGCTGCTTCTGACTTTCAGGGATCCTCATGCTTTAAATGAAAAATCAGAGGGACAGATGATGGTTAAACTCCTTAGGAGTAGGGACTGTTTCCTTCTTTGTACTTGTACCCAGCACCCAGGACAGTTCTTGGCACATAGTTGGTGCTTTGAAAATATTTGTTCATTAATTGATGGGATTGAGGGGGCTGAGAAGGGAGAAATCCAGTCATGTCCACAAGCATTTATTAAGCTCCTTCTGTGTGCCAGGTATTGTGTTTAGCACTGGGGATACCAAGAACACTCCCCACCACCACCAAAACAAACAAACAAACATCTCTTTCTTCAAGGAACTCACATCTGGCAGGGGTTGATTCAGTAGAACAGGGTCCCTCTGAGGAGCACATCCAAAAATGCCAATCCAGCCAGGGCCAACCAGGGAGACTGGGGGAGACAACATGCTAACAACTATGTACAAGCAAAATATAGACAGAATAAACTGGACATAAACTTAGAGGGGAAGCACCAGCATTTAGCTCACTAGTGCTTAAAAAAGAAGAGAAAGAAGCAGGACTCAAATACATATAAGAAAGCCCAGGGGCAGCTAGGTGGCTCAGTGGATCAAGAGCCACACCTAGAAGGAGGAGGTCTTGGGGTTCAAATCTGACCTCAGATATTTATAAGGGGGTGACCCTGTGAGAGTCACTTAACTCCAATTGACTAGCCTTTACCATTCTTCTGCCTTGGAACCAATACTCTGGATTGATTCTAAGGTGGAAGGTAAAGAGTTTTTTTTTAAAAAAAGAAAGAAAGAACAGAATTTCAGGTCTGGACAAGTTCTTAGAGTGGATCCTCTTTATGTAGAAGGAACCTGAAGTAAAGAGGACTTAAGTTACTTGCCAGAGTCACAGAGGTTGTAAACTAAAGAGGCAACGTTACTTGACAAGACTTCTGTTACTTGAAATCCACTTCTCCTTCCACTAGGAACAAGTTCTCCCTCCTGCTTCCATGGGTTGGTGCTTGAGCTTCAGGTTGCCTTCTCCTGACTTCTTTACACTTTCAAGGCTTCACTGACTTTTACCTCAATATAAATAAGGTGGGGAAGATGTCAGTAACAGTGGGGACAGGCACTCAAATGGGGAAAGATTTTGTTCTTCTGGGGCCACTGGTTTGGGAGGATTCTGATTGGCAGAAATCTGTGATAAGGAGACTTATCTCTTACCTTCTAATGGGCTTGAGGGGACTTCTAGCCATCTCAGTCTGGCCTCAATCCTTTACCTACCTCTAGAGAACTCCAGAGTCTGATCTCATGGCACTTGGATCCTCAAAGGGACCCTGGTCTGCCCAGTTAACTCTTGCCAGATTTACATCTCTTCATGTGGTCCTCAGAGGGACCTTTGTCTACCCAATTAACCCTAGCCAGATTTACATTTCTTGTGGTCCTCAGAGGGAGCCTGGTCTACCCAGTTAACCCCTACAGATTTATATCACTTGATATCTCAGTAAAGTGACTTGGGGCAGTCCTTCAGCCAGTGGGAATGTGGCCACCTAATCCCCAGCTTCACACCATTTGATTCTTCTTCTCTGGACTTTATTTCTCCTGTATCTTTAACCAAAACCTGCTCCCATCTTCATAGGCTTCCAGTTTTTCACCATAGGCTTCCCCAAAGATTCAGTCAAAGGGATAAAATAGATCTGTGATGCCTGAGGTTCAGAGTGTCCATTTGGACAATCACCACCAATCCATGAAGCAATTCTGATAAACCTGTCAGAGCACTCTGGGCTGGGTATGAGAATTACATCAGAATTGTTCTGTCTACTCAGCTGCCAGAGATATCTTTTTTGGGGAATTGATATAATGGGGCCAGTGGTGAGGTCATCCGGGACCCCAAAAAAAAGCCATGCAATAAAGTTGGCTTCTCTTGGGATTTAATCATAGAGACGACACTTTGAGAACTGACTCCCATAGTATAAAGAAAAAAACACTCACTGGATTTAGATTGAGAAGACCTGAGTTAGAGTTCCAGCTCTGCTACTTACAAAGTAGCCTGGTCCAATCACTATGAAGCTTTTGGAGTCTCCATTTTCTTTTCTATGAAATGAGGATAAAAAAAATAGAAACTGGGCTAGATGCCATCTCCATGCCATGCCACCTGTTCTCTAACCTCCACCCCTCTCTGGAACTGATGGACCCACCATGGTGTCCTTGGCTCAGAGTGGGGAACGTTTTACCTTTATCATTCTCTGTATTTTCCATCTCTATCTCTGTGAACATAAATCAAATGAACATTACCTTCCCTATCAAGGTCACATGAATCAATTGCCTGCTGACTCCAGTCATCATTCTCTCTGTCTTCCAGTTCCTAAAATGCTCCCCTCTCTTTGTCATCTGCCCCAATTAGAATATAAGCTTACAGAGGGCAGTGACTGTCTTGCCTGCTTGTATTTGTATTCCCACTGGCACTTATTACTGTGCCTCGTACATAGTAAAAGCCTCAATTAATGCTTTTTTATTCATGTGTTTATGGATTTCACCTTTGAACATCTTTGTATTCTATTATAGCTAGTGTCAGCGCCCATCTTGGACATTTAGATCTAATTTAAAAAAACACACAGAGAGCACTGAAGAAAAATGAATGGGGGAAAGTTTCTCTTTAAGTTAAGCTAAGATGTACAAGAGGTTAAGGGTAGCTAGGTGGCACATGGTGGACTCATCTTCCAGAGTTCAAATCTGACTGCAGATACTTACTAGCCGTATGTCCCTTGTGAAAGAATGTATTTTTCACTAGAAGAATAAATAAAAACTGGGAGAATGAATAATGGTCAGTGGGGTTTATTGTGATGGGTATAGAAGACAGTTGTATAATTGGAATTTGGGAGACGCCATTTAAAAGTATATATATATATATATATTTTCTATGGACACGTGGGAACTATCAAACTACATTTCCCGTGGTCCAACGGGTTTCTGGTTCTGGTTCTTTGGGCGTGGGGATACAGGCGTCCCCACGCATAGAACAATTTAAATGGGAGGAGAATCCAAAAGTAAGCTCTCTCTCTGAACTAGCAGATGCGGGAAGGTACAAAAGGTAAAATGGCAGAGGCAGTTTGAATTCTTACCAGTGCGTGGTCTAATGATTTACCAGCTTGGCCATGGCTTTAATTAAAATACTAATTTCTACATTTATATCAGTCTTTATCATTTTTAATCGTAACACAGTTAAATGGGTAACACCAGGGAATCTGCTAGCATTAAACACTGTGGATCCTTTAGGTGTCAATCAGGGTATTTGGAAAAGGAATTTACAAAGAGAGTATATATTTTAAAGATTTAATAAAACACTGGGACAGGGAGTGAAGGGAATGGGTAAAGTATACCTAAGTTACTAAGGGTCTCTTCTCAAAGTCCAGGAGGGAGAAATCTACGCAAAAAACTGCCTTAACTCTAATCAATCCAGGAACTGGATACCTCTGTATAGGATGGGGTATCTCACATATGAGTCCAAGAGCTAGATGATCTTCACAGCTGTGTCACTGAAGTCTTGATGGTCTGCTGTTAAATCCAATCAAGGAGAAGGAGTGAGGATTTGATCCCAGTGTCCACCACTGAGCCTAAACCTCAACTCAGCCAAAGTCCTTCACAGGGTCTCTTGATTGTAGATGATCTCTAATTCAATCAGGATCCACACCAAAGGAAAAATAGCTCTCTCAATACAGGGAATTAGTGAGAGTCCAACTCTCTCCATACAGGGACTCAATGAGAGTCTAACTGAAACTCTGCCAGGCTTCCAGAGTTTTGGAAACTGCCTCCCTGCCAATCAATCTGCTCTCTGCTAGCTAAAATCCCTATAACACTTGTCAAGTCATTTAACCCTGTTTGCCTCAGTTTCCTTATCTATAAAATAAGCTATATGATGAACTGGAGAAAGAAATGGCAAACCACTCCATTATCTTTGCCAAGAATGGCCCAAATGGTTTCAAAAGAGTTGGACATGACTTAAATGACTAAACAACAACAACAATAGGATAAGAAATTTATGTTTTGTAAAGTTATCTGCTATACTTTCCCTCCAGTTTCCCGTCTATTGAATTCCTATATAGCATAAAAGAAAACAAACCGGATTTGGAGTCAGAGGACTTGGATTTGAATCCTGACCCTCTAGGTTTCAGGTTCTTCATCTTTAAAATGGAGAGATTGAGCTAGATGACTTCTCATCTTACAGCTATAAATGTATGATCCTACCCATCCTTTCAAGTAAAATTCAAATATCACCTCCTTTCTTACCCCTTAAGGCCTTGTTTGACACACACACACCCCCCCCCACCCGCCATTTGCTCCCTGTCAGTAGCAACCCTTTGTTGTGATTTATCAAATGAGATCATATATATGAAACAATACAAATGAGGAATCCAGGAACTCCTGACCTCTCAACTCAAAAATTGGGCTCAGAGGTTAAAAAAACCACCTCAGTTCACAGTTCAATCACTTATGCTTTGTCTAAGTAATACAAAGCAGAAGATACGGCTAGTATACCAACTTGTGTTCATGTGTACAAGTAACCAAATTAGCAGCCATATGCAAACAGTCACCATTTTTGTCAAGGTGAGAGAAGAGATCTGCCACCCCTCACAAGTGCTCTGAGAGAGAGGAGAGGAGAACAATGCAGACAGGGACAGATACGGAGACAAAGAGAAAAAGAAAGAGACAGAGATGCAGACACATGATAGCTGTTCCAGATTCAGGAAAGAAGTGAGCAAGAACAGAAAGTATCTTTGACACTAACCTCTTCCTTTTTAGGGTGAGGACTGAGAAAATGAATTTCCTGGTTGATAGCAGTTTCCATTTCTGGAATCTTTGTCACTGATGAAATCATAGGTCTAGCTTTAAATAAAGGGACGGGATGGGAGTATGGAGAGGAGATGGTGAAAATGTCATTATTGTTTTTCTCCAGACTTCATAGAAGCCCTGTGATCATGTATTATGGAAGTCAACGCTGGTGTCACATCCTTTGACTATTGGAAGGATATATCTTGAGGGCAGGTACCACAATTTTTCTAAATTTCTTGAATGGAATAGAATCCCTCCTGGAAACTCTGATTCACTACCCCAGTGATTCCCAAAGTGGGCGCTACTGCCCCCTGATGGGTGCTGCAGCAATCCAGGAGGGCGGTGATGGCCACAGGTGCATTTATCTTTCCTATTAATTGCTATTAAAATTTTTAAAAATTAATTTCCAGGGGGTTAAGTAATATTTTTTCTGGAAAGGGGGCAGCATGCCAAAAAAGTTTGGGAACCACTGCACTGCCCAAAAGAACTGGGAAGTAGAAGTGTAACAAGAGTGGAAAGGTGAGGGGAGGTTTAGCTGATGAAGGGCTTTGAAAGTCAAACAGAAAATTTTATATTTGATCTTGAAAATAATAGGGAACCACTGGAGTTATTGAGTATAGGCAATGACTTGGTCAGACCTATCCTTTAGGAAGATCAATTTGATAGTTGAGTGGAGAATGGACTGGAGAGGGGAGAAACTTGAGGCAGAAAGACCAACCATTGGGCTATTTCAATAATTTGGTGTGAAATAATGAAACCTATATTAGGGCAGTGGTAGTATCAGAAGAAAGAAGGAGATTATTATAGTAGAAATTCTCTGGAGACTCTGTCTTGTTTTATAATTATTTATTAAATAACTAAAAGCAAGCCAGAGAAAGAGAGAAAAGCACCAGACATAGGGCCAGCCAACTACCTTCTCTGGGAGCAGGCTGAACTAGACCAGAGCCAGACCACATACCTTCCTGAATCCCTGGTTCCAGGAAAAAGACCAACTACCTGTTTCATCTGTCAATTTATGCTCTTTGTGAGGTTCCTTTCCAGAGCCTCTCTGGAGGACTCAGAACTCAATCAGGGCAAGAAGTACGTCTTCTGATTGCCAGGAGTTTCTCATCCCCCTCCTTACCATTATGAGTCCACATAGTGCCACCTGACTGACTCCATTACCTAAGAGAATATTTGTTGCTAGATAAACAAAGAACTGAACCCCACTTGACCTATCCTTACCAAAGACCAAATTTTTACCAAAATTTTTACCAAAATTTACCAGATTTCTAAAAAAATTCTAAGGGTACCACCTAAAGGGGGTCAAGGTATTCTTTTCTAGTGCCAACGAAGAGTATCGAGGGATCCAGGTGAAGATGAACAGTAGTTTTTAGTAGAGGTGAGGCACAGGGAGAGATGAAAGGAAATAAGGTTATTATTATCTGAAAAACATTTTGCAGTTTCTGCTTACTGAAGTTAATTAACCATTTCAATGGAGACATGTTTCCCATTTTGTCAGCTCATCAATTGTCAGAATTCCAAGAGACATTTAAAGACTATCTATACAGTTCAGCCCTCTCCTATAGTCAATAGGGAAAACAGAGCCTTGGTCACACAGGTAGTAGGTAATACACACAGGTACTAGGTGACAGAAAGGAAATTCAAACTCTAATTTCTGGCTCTGAGCTGTTATAAGGAAGAGATAAGAAATGATGGTTTGCAGAGAGCAGAGGCATGAGACTAAATGAGAGAGATTCTGAAATGCTGAAAAGAGGACTGAGTTGAAAAACTGAGGAGCAGCTAGTCTTTCTGGGGTTTAATGATTGCAAGCATCTGGAAGGCTTTGCTGCCAAAACACCTAGTGGAGTTCCAGTACCTATTCTTGCTGTTGAGACCTGTATTTCCCTTTGGAGAAGATCTTTGAACCTGAAGCTAGATGACATCCAGTCATCTGCAGCTGTCAGTGAGTGGGAGATCTGAGTCCATCTGGACTTGAGATCTTTCCCTTGAGTCCCTGCCTAATCTGCCACAGACCAATACCTCAAGTAACTATCAAAACAGTTTTTGGTTAGTGGAAGGTAGATAGCATTTACAGTTCTGGAATTTTAAATGAGAGAAGTGAAGGAATTAGAGTAGATCATCAGATTCTAAGAAGACCCTTCTCGCAAAGGCTTAGGTTTTAGGTGCTTAGCTAGAAATAGAGTGGTAGTAATTCCCTTTTCCCACCAAACCTCTATTAAGGAATAAATTACAACTTTCAGAGATCTTTTCCTAATCTATGACTGAGTGTGGTCTGTGCGTTGGTCCTTGACCAGGCTATGCCTGGGCGAGCCTGTCCTTTCACCCACAGGGTAAATCTCTGTTATTCTCCCAAAGTAGTTAATTTATCCCATGTTATCCCATTCCTAAAACCACCCTAATACAGTTTGGCAAAGTCAGAAAGTCTGAACCTGGGAAAATCATAGGTTTTGTTTGTAAACTTACTGTATGTATTGGGGTTTCTGTAAAGGCCTGAGGGAAACTCTGAAGCCTCTTAGCAGCAGTTTGGAAGGGGTCCCAATAGCTTAGAACTTTGCTGGATCTGTCACTCAACTCAGCAACTCAGTAGAATTTTGCCAGCTGCTGAGTAGAATTCTGACAGTGACTGCTAGAGGAACTGTCAAGCAAGCAAATAAGCCTAATAGAATCTTGGCAAAGATTTATTTTCTCTTAGACACTTTGTATTGTCAAAGTGACTGGGAATTTTTCTGAAATATTGGTGTATAAGATACTGTTCCCAGATTACTCTTATTTAACTGCTGTCATGCTAATGTGGATCATGGAGATTGTTTATGCTAAATTGTTATTACTCCCATATTTCTTCCTGGTGGTTATCCCAGGATACTGTTATAATGTATTAGAATGGAAAGCCATTACACCGCTGATGGAAATAACGTTGAGAAGGGTATGTTCTTGCATTCCTATAGCAGTAATGATTTTTGGACGTTTGTATAAGTTTAGGTGGATTTTCGTGGCTGTTGTAAACAAGATCAAAGTTACTGTGTCTATGTTGTTTAAAGATCTGGAATTGAAACAAATGGTGATATTGTTACAAACTAAACTGGACAATATGGAAAAATATTATTGTACTGGTCTTAATACAAATGTTAATGCTAGTGGTCAACAAGCAGAGGAGGGGGCTGGAACATCAGAAAATCCCTCTAGGTTTAAAAGGGAAACTGAGGCACTAAACACTAAACCTGCTTCCTTGTTTCCTTTATGGGATCTAGCTTATGTTACTCCAGACATAGAAGTAGTGCATTTGAGAACACACAATTTTCTTCTGTTGACTTAGATTCCATTAAAAGGAGAACATCTAGGTTTTTCAACAAGCCTCAATAAGTAATAAGGGAATTTAAATGAACAATAAAATCTTTGACCCAGATTTTGCGGATTTCTCTCTCCTTATGGAAGAAATTACTGTCTAGGAGAGAAAGAGAGCACTTTGTAGAGGAGACACATACAAATCCTGCATTAACACATTGGCCTAATACTTTTGAGGAACTTGAATTGAATTCAGTCAATAATTATAGATTTTTAAAGCAAGCAAGGGGATCTTTTTTGGAGGGTGTGAAGTCCAATGCAAAAAGACCTGACAGCTGATCAAAATTTGAGCACATCAGACAGGAGGCTGGAGAGTCACCTGCAAAATTCTTGGATAAATTAATTGGTGCTGCAGAAATCCAATTGGGTCTTGATGTTTGTTATAGGTGGGATGATGATACAGGACAGGGCCTGATGGAAAGCTGGCCCAAGGTCCTCTGATGATATGAGGACCTGAACTGAGTGAAGGTGGGAAGCCTAGGTGAATCACCCAGCTGTGGTAATGAACACTAGGTCCCACAAAGTATTTGAAATGCAGCTAAACATCCAACTCCCACACAACAGTGCCCAGGGATAAGTGAATCAAGTGAGAAGCTGTGAATTGAATCACACAGCCACTCTGGTTGCTTATCCTGGGTTAAGTTGATAGACAACATTATAGACTAAGTGGATAACACCTATAAGGATTTGACTTTGTTTGAACAATCCCTTTCCCTCAAATCCAAACGATATGATGAATGATCCTTAAGACAATAATGACATTCACCTAAATAAGCCTTTAAGATTTAATTATAACAAACTTAGGGAAGGAATAAGGTGGAAGGAAAGAGGTGTTAGGAAAGTTCACTAAACTACTGATGATCAGGTTTGTCAATCAAAAGGTAATCAGGTTTGAGATTGTCTGTTGGAGAGGTTTCTCCTCTCTGTGGCACCCTGGCCAGGCCAGGCACCTTTGGCCTTAAACAGATTGAATGAGTATTGATGTTGTTCTTCCTTGATGTTCAAATGATTAATATATAACACAGCTTTGTCCAGAAGTTGAGGATGAGGAACAGGATGCAGGTAACTTAAGAAGATCTGGTTTGGCCTACCCACCCAACCAACCTAGGTCCCTTCTCAGGATAGAGAGAGCTTCTTGTTCAAATTTCTCCCTTTTATAGACCCGGCAGTAACTGCTTTTGCCTTCTGGCTCATGGCACCTGGGTTGGTTCTAAATTCTAAAACTGTTGAGTGTCACGCATTCTTTCTCCATTTTCCATAGTAAAATGATATTACATGTTCTATAAGAGGAAACAATTGCTCATATAAGGAAATTGTTTGTGAGAAATGCATGTAGTATACCAAAATTTTTTTTAGGAATAATTGTCCTGATTGGGAAACACTGAGTCTGGAAGAGTTGAAATGAAAAGCTTGCTATGTGTACTTAGTTGATAAACATAAAAATGCAGATGAGAAAGATGGGGTGATAGAAGAGTTAAAGAAACAGTTACAGGAAGCAAATAAGAAAATAAAAGAAATTCAAATCAAGAAGATAAAAGCAGCAGCTACTTTAAGATCTGTACAGCCTAAAACTCAGTATGTGCCTAGGGAAAGAAGGTCAGAAGCTCCAAGATGTTACTTGTGCAAATGTTTGGGACATTGTGTTAGGGATTCTCACAGAGGACAATTCTCTAGACTACTAAATAGAAATAATGAATTTAATAATGGCTGGAGACAAAATTCTTTTGGATGGAAAAATAATAATAATAATAGAAATAGATTTCAAGGACAGAGTAATGCCAGTGGTTGTCCAAATACTTGTTGTCAAGGAATGAAAGTCCCTGATTTAACAGCTATGCAGGATTGGATAAAGTCTGGAGCCAGGCTAAGTTTAGCCAGGTAGTTGGATCTGGTTACCCGAACAGGGATAAGAACAAAGGTGCATGTTCATTATGAAGGTGTACCCAGAGTTCTCCAATGTTGGATAGACAGTGGGTAGAACCAGGAATTAGTACTGTTGCAAATAGGATCTGTGGTAACTGTTCTGTTTGCCAAAAGTTCGATCAAGGTGCATTCAGAAAGAAAGGTTTAGGTGGCAGACCTTTGGCATACTGCCCATTTGAGAGTTTGCAAATAGATTATATAAGCATGCCAAAAACTGGAAGATTCAAATTTTGCCTTGTAATTGGAATTACAGATCAGCAGTCAATCTATGTTGATACAGTGAGTTCTTCATCAGAAACTCTCTATGTCAGTGAATTTGGAGGCACACTAAATATTTCTCTGTAAGAACACATCTTATTCTAGATACATATATTTGTGTCATAACCCACACTAGACTGTAAATTCCCTGAGAGCAAGGACTCTACTATACCTACCTTTCCCTCCCATCTCTATTTGATTTAAACTTTGCATCTCTCTCTACATACAGCACAGTACTCTTCCTGGTGCTTAATGAATGTTTGTCAAACGAATAAGAGAATAGATGGATGAGTTCATAGGTGGATGGGCAAATGAATGAATGAATTTGAAATCCCCAAATTAAGGAAAGTTCAAAATAAAGGATATCCTGGATTAGTCATGGACATAGACTGGGAAAGTGTGATTCAATGGATGTCTCACTGATATGGATATTCTTTCCACAATACTAATTATAATCTATCTCACTTGTGATACAGTGCTTGAGCATGGGAGTCATAGAGTAATAATTCTTGAAACCAAAGAGATACCTGGCCTACCTCAATACTTTGTCACCTATGTCTACTCAATTACCAACATCCATTGATTCTTTCTTCAAAAGGTATCTCTCCTTCTTTTGCATTCTGACCACCACCACTTAGATTCAACCCTTCATTGCCTCCTACTATCTTATTTCACATGGCTCCTCACTGGTCTCTCTGTTTCTGGCTTCTTTCCCATCCAATTCTTTCTGCACCCTGATGCAGATTCAAGTTTCTTAAGCACAATTCTCATTATGTTGGGCAGAGACCAAAGTCCTCTGCTGCTCATAACCATCAATAGCTCCCCATTGCCAAAAGGACGAAATGTTAACTGCTTTGGTTGGCTTTCCAGATTATAGTCTGGCATCCCTCTAAAAATCCAACACAACCTCTTCCTGTTTCCTACTGAAAGTTATTTGTTTCAGCAAGCCTTTTCTTTTCCCTGAGCTATGAGCATATCAACATAATTGTAACTGCTGACAGCGATATTGCTTGTTAAAACTGGCAGATCACTTCACCTACATCATTTCATTTGAGCCTTACGGCAACCCTCTGATGAAGGAGCTACAGCTAATGCTCTCCACATTTTACAGTTGAGGAAAATGAGGCTCAAGTTAAATGACTTGCCTAAATTCACACAGTTAGTAGGTATAAGGCAAGACTCAAATGTAGATCTCTCCTGCCTGAACAACAAAAGCTCTCCTGATTCCCAGACAAGCATTCTTTCCACTGTCCCCGCCTTCCTCTTGTGCTGGACGCCATCAAGGCTGTGAGGTTAGCATGGCTACTCACAAGCTCTGACAATCCAGCACGGCAGGTTGTCAGGAGGATAGAAATTCCACACTCAGTTTACCCCATGTGATTCTTTTTACAATGACATTCACTTGCATTGAAATTATTACAATCAATATCCTTATCCAACTACAAGGGAGACACAGAAAAACAGTACAGGTTCATGGCAAGAACAATCACAGCCATAGACTACCCACTATCCAAAAATAAACCCCTGTACACCCCCTAGAGTATATAAATTTCCCTTAGAATCAGCCTAGCAAAAAACCAGCAGTTAGTGAGTTAATGCAAGTTTCTAAAGTTCCCAGCAAGAAAATACCTGGCCTGAGTTTGTTCCCAAACTCCTACAGACCATAGAAACAGTGAAACACAAGGAAATTAAGGCAATGACAAATTAGCACAGAATCACCCTACCAGAACTGTATTCTTAGTGATCCTATAACAGAAAAAACACCATGGGAACAAAACATTGGACCAGACTGATATTATTGTATCTTATTAGATGTAATCAACTACCATAACTATCTCCTTGATTTATGATGAAAATGAAGAATATAATGTAAATATATACATGATTTAATTAGTCAAAAGAAAATTAAATATTATGCTTAGCTAGGAACTGATGTACTTGTACCTTACGCATGACTGAAAAGAATAAGTTCAAACTAAGCCACCCCGTAATGATTAATTCTTGACAAGCTGCTTCTTTGTTTAACCACAGTAAGATAATTAGTAAATGTCAATCTTATGATGTTTCAAAAGTTAATATGTGATTTTGAATGTATGGGAAGAAAAAAAACCTGTATGAGATCATAAAGAAAAAACGGTATAAAAATTAAAATCAGCAGATGGCACAAGAGAGAGAAGGAACAGCCTCTGCAATTTGACTGGCACTCTGGCCCATTTTCATTTCATTCTTCGCCACGCCATCCTATCTCCAGAGACCCAACCAAGCGAAGAGCAGGCTCTTCGCACTCTGGCATCCCCCCCAACCTTGATTCTGAAAGGATTATTTATCAAGCAATGCAAAGTAAGGACCACACAACCAGGAAAGCATGGTGTAGTGACTACAATGATGGAAATAACGCCTAGAAAATAATACTAAAAATCAGCCAAATTCAAATGGACTGCAATGAACAGCCTGGAACACTGGGAAATGATGAGGAAACACGCCTTCCTCCTCTCAGGAGAGAAACAAAGACTATAAACAGGGGATGTAACATACACTGTTGACCATGGCTGCTGGGAAGCGTGGCCTCATTTAAATGTTCCTTTTAGGGGGCAGCTGGGTAGCTCAGTGGATTGAGAGCCAGGCCTAGAGACTGGAGGTCCTGGGTTCAAATCTGGCCTCAGACTCTTCCCAGCTGGGTGACCCTGGGCAAGTCACTTGACCCCCATTGCCCACCCTTACTACCACTCTTCCACCAAGGAGCCAATACACAAAAGTTAAGGGTTTTAAAAAAATAAAATAAAATAAAATAAATGTTCCTTATGACAAGTGGGGTTTACCAGGGAGTAGGGAGGGAGGTAGATCAGGTCAGGAAAAAGAAACTATGGTAGAGAAACAAAAGACAATAATAAAATTCAGGATTACCAGCAATAATTATGTCAAAGGTCTAGGCTGAATGGGTGATTTTCAGGTCCCAGTGTCATAGATCTTACTTATATTATCAATACCTTTAAGCATCTATTCAATGACTATGGGAACAAGGTTGGGCTGGGGCAGCTGGGTGGCTCAGTGGATTGAGACCCAGGCCTAGAGATGGGAAGTCCTGAGTTCAAATATGGCTTTAGATATTTTCTAATTGTGTGGCCCTTGGCAAGTCACTTAACTCCTAAGGGTTTTAATTTTAAAAAAATGAATTCTAATAAGGATCTGGATTCGAATCCTGCCTCAGAGACTTACTAATTGAGTGATCCTAGGTCAGTCATTTCATTTTCGTGTGTCTCAATTTCCTCATCCGAAAGCCATGAAGATCTGGATTTAAATCCTACCTCTGTGCTTACCAGTTGTGTCACCTGTTAAGCTCTTAAAGTCTGTTTCCTCATCTTCAATAATTCATATACTCAACTCGTACCAGCTAGAGCCTTCCTTCACATTTGTGAATCACCAGAAAAAACTATTCCAGGTTTGAGGCACTACATAAGTTGGAGCCCAGGTCATGGGCCCCCACTAGTATTTCCTGTCAGAAGATGCAATTCAAAACAAGAGACATTTAATCAAGTAGCAGCAATAACTATAGCATCTACACCACCAGGTGGCCATGAAGATCAAGGGAAAATTTCCATCCAGATCTTTATAGTCTTGAAAATGCAATGGAGATACCAATTATTATTTTTTTAAAAGGATTTCCATAGTTTTGAAGGTTAGCAAAGCATTTTCATACAATTAACTTAGGGGACAGGCACTACAAACAATATGACACACAATGACACAGCAAGGACATACCTGAGGCAGGATTCAAACTCAGGTCTCCCAGGATCCAGCCCAGCATACACCTGTCATACTAGGCTTTTCCCTCCTCCTACTTAAGCCATTCTGCCCTACTTATGTATAACTGTAAGAAGAGTAATCTTGAAGTCCAATAAAAAAGTGCAAGGTAGGGGCAGCTGGGTAGTTCAGTGGATTGAGAGTCAGGCCTAAAGATGGGAGGTCCTGGGTTCAAATCCGGCCTCAGACACCTCCCAGCTATGTGACCCTGGGCAAGTCACTTGACCCCCATGGCCTACCCTTACCATTCTTCCACCAAGGAGCCAATACACAGAAGTTAAGGGTTAAAAAAAAAAAGTGCAAGGTATAAATGAGGAAGAGAAGGTGAACCTTAAAACCTGGGAGAACTCATCAAGCTACAAGTGATAGAGGTGCCTAAATTAGAGTCTTTGAAAATTCTGTGAGGTTAGACATAAAATGAGTATCTAAGGTCACATAACTAATAAATGTCAGAGGCAAGATTGGAATTCAGACCTTTCTGACCCTAGTCCTATACACATCTAGTATACCACCCTAGTGAACTAGCTGCTACATGTATTTTTAATGCCCATTTAAATTGAGGTAATAAGGAAACTGAGGTTCATAGAGCTTAAGTGACTTGCTGAAGGTCACATTCCTAGAAAACATGAGCCAGAATGTGAATGCAGGCTCCTGCCATGGCATTATACCAGTATGGAGGTTGGCTTTGAATGTTGTTCTAGCAAATACAGAATGGGCAGGTGAGAAAAATTTTTGCATTTAAGCTTTGTCATTGGTTTTTTATGACTTTGTTTTCTTGTGCCTCAATATGCCCTTCCATGTAAAATAAATCTTATTCACATGGTAAATATTAATAAAAATAAATCTTAGAAAATGTGATTTCATAATAGGGTCCAATAATCTCCTGTGGAGGTTGCAACATAGTTGAAAGGATCCTAGGGCTAGCTAGGTGGCATAGTGGATAGAGTGCCAGACCTAGAGTTGGGAGGACCTGAACTCTGACAATTCCTAGCTGTGTAACCCTAGCCAAGTCATTTAACTCTGTTTGTCTAGCCCTTGCCCTTCTGTCTTAGAGTTGTTACTAAAACAGAAAATAAGGATTAAAAAAAAAATCCAGACTGGGCTTTAGAAGACCTAGGGTCTATTCCCAGCTCTGCCACCAATTCACTATATGACCTCAATCAAGTCATTTTCCTTTATTGGACCTCAGTTTCCTCACCTATAAAATGGAGGGAGGACTAGATATATATATATATATATACAACATTTTTAAAGGGTTTGGATACTCTATTTGTAGTACCTACAGCACTCCTTCACATTTCTGAGCAGCCAGAAAAGTCATCCCACTTATTTCAGAACTCACAAAAATCATATTTCATAAGCCCCCACAAATGTGTTTTCTTTTACTAATCAGCTAGAGGTCATGGTTAAAAACAAAAAGTAGAGGGCAGCTGGGTAGCTCAGTGGATTGAGAGCCAGGCCTAGAGATGGGAGGTCCTAGGTTCAAATCTGACCTCAGACACTTCCCAGCTGTGTGACTCTGGGCAAGTCACTTGACCCCCATTGCCTACCCTTACCACTCTTCTGCCTTGGTAAGAGTTTAAAAAAAAAAGTATTTAATCAAGTAGCAACATATCATTTTACCTTGAAGCATTTGATCTCAAAATCAGTAGAAAAGGCTGAACAAATTGTGGTATATGCTATTGATAGAATACTATTGTGTTCAAAGGAATAATAAACTGGAGGAATTCCATGTGAACTTGAATGACCTCCAGGAATTGATGCAGAGTGAATGGAGCAGAGCCAGAAGAACATTGTACACAGAGACGGATACACTGTGATAAAATCGAATGTAATGGACTTCTGTACTAGCAGCAATGCAATGACCCAGGACAATTCTGAGGGATTTATGGTAAAGAATACTACCCACATTCAGAGGAAGAACTGCAGGAGAGGAAACCCAGAAGTAAAACAACTGCTTGAACACATGGGTTGAGGCGGACATGGTTGGGGATGTAGACACTAAAGGACCACACCAATGCAACTAACAATAATATATAAATAAGTCTTGACTGATTACACAGGTTAAAACCAATGGAAACGCGCTTTGGATATGAGGGGAGGTGTTGAAGGGGGGGGGGGGTGAAGGGGAAAGTAAAAACAGGAATCATGTAACCATGGACAATTTTTCTAAACAAATAAAATATTTAAATCTGGGGGAAAAAAATTAGTAGAGAAAAGAAGACATTATCTCTAATACTGTGAAGACCTTGCCTGGGGAACATTTTCTAGATCTGGAGCTGCTAATCCCAAAGTCAGAAGCTCCCTGAAAGGATCAGATAAGGAATGAGATATCTGATGAAAAGAGATATCCTAAAATCAGCTGTCCAAAAGCAGAAGACACAGTTAACTTTGAAAAAACACAGAACTATTAAATAGTCATAAAATCACTCTTTAATCAAGGGAAAGGGGGATGAGGGCTACCTGGCCTCTTTTGCAGAGCTGCGCCTTGTGCAGAGTCTAAGAAATGAACACTGCTTCACTCTGCTCCCTGATCCCCCTGTGTGACACCTTGCTAGATGGCCACTCCAAAGAACAAAGGAAATAGGGGAACTTATATTCCATTTGGGAAGATCCAGGGGCTGGGAGAGATGATTCACATTATTCTGACAGGGTACAATCCAGCCTGGGAAAGGAATCATAGCTAGAGGCTAGGGTGTAAGGGAATGGGCTGCTTACACAAAGGATACTAAAGGATGGTTCCTGCCCAGGTGTGTCCTCCTGGGAAAGGGTCTCAGATACAATGGGGAAGACTACCCAAGACAAAAGGGTATTTAGCATTTACCCCAGGGTCCATTATTCAGTCAGTTACTGCTAGTCTGAGATTCCCTTCAGGGTGGATTCTCAGGGGAACAGGGAATAAGCACAAGCTTTGGGGTCTCCAACCTACTAGCTATTTCTAAAACTTGGGGTTCATCAGATCTCACTAAGCCACAAGTTTGGGCACCCTAGATTCCATGTCAACAACACATTAGTTGTTGGGTTTTTTTAATCCCTTACCTTCTGCCTTCAATGTATAACACAAAGGTTTTCACAAGAAGTCCTTGGGCCCAAATGCTAACTCAAGAGACTTCCTAGCTAGGGGAAAGTGTAAAAGTCATTTCACTTCTCAGCACCTTAATTTCCTCATCTGTGAAATGGGAAAAATAACACTTATACTTCCTATCACACTGGGTTGTGGTAAGGAAAGCACTTTCTCAACCTTAAGAGTGCCCCAGAAATGAATACATATGATTGTTATCCCTCTCATTGTTGTTCTTAGATGATGTTTTCAAAATGTCTCAAGTTACCCTAATGGAAAGCTTCTGGGAACTATGACTGGGAAGGAAGGAAAAAAGAGTCTGCCACAGCACTTTGCATGAAGGAAGGGAGAAGTGTGTATCTTATCATCATCATCATCATCATCATCATCATCATCATCATCGCTATTTTTAAGATTATTCATATGAGAAACAGATATGGTGCTGTAGAAATCATGTTGACTTTAGAACCAGTCAAGGAGTTCAAATTCTGACTCTCCTATTTATCACTAGTATGACTTTCAGTAAATCACTTAGCCTGAGGAGAGTCTCAGTTTCCTCATCTGCAAATTAAAAAGGAATTGGAATAAGTAGCCATTCCAGTTCCTTCAAGCTCTGTGACTATAATTTGCCAACTGGATGGCTAAGAGTTGGAAAGGATCAGAAATCTGAGGCTGGGGTAGTACCAGGAAAGAACTTTTGTAGAAAGCAGAAAAATCTCTCTCCTGAGACAAGAGGAAGATCTCAAAAACAGTGAGGGAGTTTAGAGATTTGAGTCATAGAGCAAAAGGGGGATTCTTGTGTGGACCCTGAAGTCTGAATGGGTTTAGTTCCCAAACTCTGATGGGATGACTCAAGTGCAAACCCTCCCTGCACAGCACCTCCAAGTGCTTTAGAGGGAAATTGTGCAAAATGCCTGCATGAGCAGGTATCCATTTTAATGTCTGAATATTCACCATAACAAGGTTGCCTGTGGGGTTCTTCCTTTGTTAGAGAAAAACACTTACCTGGGTCTCAGGTTTGATTCATTGACCTACAGATTGAGTCTGGGGACAACCTACAAGGGAGCATCCCAGGCTGCTTCTGACTTTCAGGGATCCTCATGCTTTAAATGAAAAATCAGAGGGACAGATGATGGTTAAACTCCTTAGGAGTAGGGACTGTTTCCTTCTTTGTACTTGTACCCAGCACCCGGGACAGTTCTTGGCACATAGTTGGTGCTTTGAAAATATTTGTTCATTAATTGATGGGATTGGGGGGCTGAGAAGGGAGAAATCCAGTCATGTCAACAAGCATTTATTAAGCTCCTTCTGCGTGCCAGGTATTGTGTTTAGCACTGGGGATACCAAGAACACTCCCCACCACCACCAAAACAAACAAACAAACATCCCTTTCTTCAAGGAACTCACATCTGGCAGGGATTGATTCAGTAGAACAGGGTCCCTCTGAGGAGCACATCCAAAAATGCCAATCCAGCCAGGGCCAACCAGGGAGACTGGGGGAGACAACACGCTAACAACTATGTACAAGCAAAATATAGACAGAATAAACTGGACATAAACTTAAAGGGGAAGCACCAGCATTTAGCTCACTAGTGCTTAAAAAAGAAGAGAAAGAAGCAGGACTCAAATACATATAAGAAAGCCCAGGAGCAGCTAGGTGGCTCAGTGGATCAAGAGCCACACCTAGAAGGAGGATGTCTTGGGGTTCAAATCTGACCTCAGATATTTATAAGGGGGTGACCCTGTGAGAGTCGCTTAACCCCAATTGACTAGCCTTTACCATTCTTCTGCCTTGGAACCAATACTCTGGATTGATTCTAAGGTGGAAGGTAAAGAGTTTTTTTTTTTTTTTAAAAAAGAAAGAAAGAATAGAATTTCAGGTCTGGACAAGTTCTTAGAGTGGATCCTCTTTATGTAGAAGGAACCTGAAGTAAAGAGGACTTAAGTTACTTGCCAGAGACACAGAGGTTGTAAACTAAAGAGGCAATGTTACTTGACAAGACTTCTGTTACTTGAAATCCACTTCTCCTTCCACTAGGAACAAGCTCCCCCTCCTGCTTCCATGGGTTGGTGCTTGAGCTTCAGGTTGCCTTCTCCTGACTTCTTTACACTTTCAAGGCTTCACTGACTTTTACCTCAATATAAATAAGGTGGGGAAGATGTCAGTAACAGTGGGGACAGGCACTCTGTGTTATTTAGAATTTCTGGGACTATTTGAGCGTTAAGGTATGTAGATTATATGACAAACTTCCTGTGGACATTTTAGGGGACTTTGGAAAACTATATTTCCCATGATTCCTCTTATAAAAATGGAGGCAGACAGGAAGCGTGATGATGTAAGAGAATGATATAAGACTCCTGGGGTCATTGGAGGCAGGCCCTTTTGCTACCTGTGCGCGGGAAGGTACGAAATATAAAATGGCTGAGGCTATAGTTTGAATTCTTATAGGCTCGTGGTCGATTTATTCTATCAGCAATAGCTTTTATTAAAATACTAATTTCACTCATTATATTGGCCTTCATCATTTTTTAATCGTTACAACTCAAATGTTGAAAGATTTTGTCCTTCTGGGGACACTGGTTTGGGAGGATTTTGATCTGTGGTAAGACTTATCTCTTATCTTCTGATGGGTTTGAGGTGACTTCCAGCCATCTCAGTATGGCCTCAGTCCTTTACCTACCTCTAGAGAACCCCAGAGTCTGATCTCATGGCACTTGGATCCTCAAAGGGACCCTGGTCTGCCCAGTTAACTCTTGCCAGATTTACATCTCTTCATGTGGTCCTCAGAGGGACCTTTGTCTACCCAATTAACCCTAGCCAGATTTACATTTCTTGTGGTCCTTAGAGGGACCCTGGTCTACCCAGTTAACCCCTGCAGATTTACATCACTTGATATCTCAGTAAAGTGACTTGGGGCAGTCCTTCAGCCAGTGGGAATGTGGCCACCAAATCCCCAGCTTCACACCATTTGATTCTTCTTCTCTGGACTTTATTTCTCCTGTATCTTTAACCAAAACCTGCTCCCATCTTCATAGGCTTCCAGTTTTTCACCATAGGCTTCCCCAAAGATTCAGTCAAAGGGATAAAATAGATCTGTGATGCCTGAGGTTCAGAGTGAACATTTGGACAATCACCACCAATCCATGAAGCAATTCTGATAAATTCTGATAATAGCACTCTGGGCTGGGTATGAGAATTACATCAGAATTGTTCTGTCTACTCAGCTGCCAGAGAAATCCTTTTTTGGGAATTGATGTAATGGGGCCAGTGGTGAGGTCATCTGGGACCAAAAAAAAAAAAAAAAAAAAAGCCATGCAATAAAGTTGGCTTCTCTTGGGATTTAATCATAGAGACGACACTTTGAGAGCTGACTCCCATAGTATAAAGAAAAGAACACTCACTGGATTTAGATTGAGAAGACCTGAGTTAGAGTTCCAGCTCTGCTGCTTACAAAGTAGCCTGGTCCAATCACTATGAAGCTTTTGAAGTCTCCATTTTCTTTTCTATGAAATGAGGATAAAAATTAGAAACTGGGCTAGATGCCATCTCCATGCCATGCCACCTGTTCTCTAACCTCCACCCCTCTCTGGAACTGATGGACCCACCGTGGTGTCCTTGGCTCAGAGTAGGGAACATTTTACTTTTATCATTCTCTGTATTTTCCATCTCTATCTCTATGAACAGAAATCAAATGAATATTACCATTGAAATAATGTATATTTTCTTGATGGCTAATTTTGATAATGACAAGGTACCAAGGTTTAGTTAATTCCCTTTGGTACCCCACAGAGAAGGGTCTGTGAGCCTTCTCAGAGACCAGTACAATGCACAGACTACCAGACAGAGCTTAAAAAACAGGACGGGGGTTTATTTTCAAACATAGTATGATGGAGAGGAGGATTAAAGAATGAGGTTTCCCTAACTCTAAGGGGTCTAGCTAATTTCCCACCTTCTACAATCTCCACATGGAGATTTCTTCTTTTCTTCCAAGCTCCTTAAAATCCCTAATCTGTCTAACCTCCTTGGCCATCTGACTGCCTGACACTATTAATCCACCCAGATTACTCTTGCAAGATAAATAGGTTTTCTGAATAACTTTTGGTTGAACCCTTTCTGTTAGGGTCCAACCCTAGCAGAGTTAGGCCTAAGATAGCTTCAGGCCTTCCCACCACTGGCAGTTGTACTGGTTTGCCAGTCACAGATCTTCAAAGCAGCTGGGAACCTTTCTCAGTAGACAGGAAATACTGTTGGGATCTTAAGGAGTAAAGGACTTCTTCAGACAGGAACACCAGAGTTGTTCAGGCGATAGGAACCCCAAACATCCTCAGATAGAGGAATTTCCAGCCCCAAACCTTCTCAGCAACAGGAAGTCAAAGAGAGAGCCTCAGTAACTCCTGGTGCTCGCTTTTATCTGTTCCCCGAGTTCTAGAACTCAACATCACCAATTCCACAGCATTCGGTCAGGTCCAGCAAACCTCTCTTTGTAAAATCCTCTCTTTTACCTGTTTGCAACCCCCTTTTCTTCTTCCCTCATTACATTCTACCCTTTTGAACACACCAAAATTCATTTTGAAAAAAGTTTCGGTATTTGTTCACCGATAAACTTAAATTCTCCTTATGGTATTCCTATTCTAATATTCTTACCAAAAATAACAAATGTTCTACTCTCACTTAACGTATCCTAGTCCTAATACTATCTTACACTAAGGAATTGAACTAGGGAAAGGAAGGGAAAGGAAAGGAAAGGAAAGGAGAGGAAAGGAAAGGAAAGGAGAGGAAAGGTAAGGAAAGGAAAGGAAAGGAAAGGAAAGGAAAGGAAAAAGGAAAAAAGGAAAAGGTAAAAAGAAAGGAAGGGAATGGGATTTAAAATAAACAGTTACAAAGATCAAAACACAATGCAAACATTTGCAAAAACAAAATAAGCACTAAAAAAAATTCCAAATACAACTACAAAATGTAAAGTATAGAAGAATGCAACAAAAAAAAAACAAAAAGTTCAAAACTCAAATATAAATCTTTTGCAAAAACAGTTAGTAAAAAAAAATCTGTGATGCTAACCTAAAACACAAAACAATCTTTTCTAAAATTATTATAGCAATGTATAAAAATGTAAAAATAGAAAAATTACAAATAACACAATGTAGCATAAGCTTTTACAAAAAACAAATCTATCTGACTAAAAATAAACTTTTGCAAAATGCATTCACCATTTCTAAGCAGAACAATTCAAAACAAAACTTTCTTATGCTAAGATCATATTACTATTATAGAAAACAAAACAATGTCTATATAGAACTTGAAACTGAGTATCCTATTCTAAGAATCTAAGTTTTGCAATATTTTAAACTATTCACAGATCTATTTTACAGAATCTATACATATATTTACATACATTTACACAAATGTATGTTACATGTGTATACATGTAGATATACATATATGTATATATTTGTTAAAATGTTTGGCATTATAGCAACTATGGATATTGATATATATATATATATACAATATACAGAAACATATACAAAATATATACATGTATTTATATGTATGTACACTCACTATATTACAATTGTGCTATCCCAAACTATGTTACAATTATATACATGTATGTACAGACCTATTAACATGTGTGTAATGTGTACTGCAGATCACTACCCTTTTGTGAATCTTAAACCCTAATCTCTCTACATATCCCTATATGTTGTCTGATGTTATCTAAACAGAATATCACAACTCCGACCTTCTATTTAAGCAAGACTTTATTGATCCTAATGTGTATAGCTAATCTACTGTTATCCTAACCAATATCTATGGTTATCTAATGTATAATATCTAATATCTAATATCATTTATCTACATGAATACCTTTGTTTATTAAAATATTATAACATTTAGTGAGAAATATATCCTAATGTACATGTTGGTTGTAACCATACCTACCAAACTCTTCAGACTCTCCTCTTCTCATGTTGCCTGTTGACTCTCCTTTGCCTTCACTGTTCTTAATAACATTGTGTAGGGTTGCATGTAACTAAAGTGGAAATGTGCTATGTTTAATGATGCAATATCTTACTGTCATGAGTCCATAAACTGTCAGCTCCCCTTCTTTGTAAAATCCTTGTGCAATGTCTCTGTTACACTGTCAGACTCCTCAGCTGCTTTCTGTCTGATTCTTCTTATGCTGTCATCCTCATCCTCTGTGAATCTCTTCCACAAGAATCATCCTCTTCTTACTGAACTTTTTGACTACAGACTCATTTTGCCTGATGGAATCTCTCAGCTTTCCTGTATACATCTGTTTGCTATCTCTTCTTCTTCTCCTAGTTCTTCTATATCTATTTCTCCTTTGTCTCTTTCTTCCCTGTGAGCTAATTTTACGTAGAAGCAATGAAACCACCAATCTCTGTCTAAGACCTTAATTGCTAAAGATGAAATTAATAGCACAGTGTAAGGAACAATCCAATTTTCTTGTGTGGCAGATGTTTTTGCAAAATTCTTAATATAGACTAAATGTTCCGGTTTAATATTGTGCAAAGAATAATCCAGCAGACCAGACCGGACTAACACTCCCATGTCATGAAGTACTTTTATTCTCTCTTGCAAAGCAACTATGTATGATGCAATTTGCATATTCCCCTCCTAGCACAGAGGCATGAGCAGTCTTACAAGTCTTTGCTTGCAAAGGTGGATGACTAAATAACATTTCATAAGGTGTTGTATGTAAATCAGCTCAAGGTCTAGTTCTTAGGTAGAAAAGTGCTATTGGGAGTATTTCTGGCCATTTGATATTAGTCTCTGTATAAAGCTTTCCCACCATGGTCTTTATTTCTCTATTTAACCTCTCAACTTGTTCACAACTCTGTGGATAGTATGGCACATGAAATTTTGCTGTTATCCCTAGATTTTCATAGACTTGCTTTAATATTTCCTGCGTAAAGTGCAATCCTCTGAGTCTATGGAAACTGGAATCCCAAATCTAGGAATAATCTCCCTTAGCAACACTTTCACTACAAAGCCTGCTGTTTTTGTAGTAGATGGAAATGCTTCAGGCTACCTTGTTAGTTTATTCACCAAAACCAAGCAAAACTTGTATTTCTCTGCTTTAGGCATGCTAATGTAGCCAATCTGAAAATTTTTTAATGAACAATATGCTAGAGGTCTCCCTCCTAAACCTTTCTTTCTAAATGCTCCTTGATTGAATCTTTGACAGATAGAACAGGTAGTACAGACTCTGCTTGCAATGGTACTAATTCCTGGGGCAATCCAAGTTTGTTTTATTGAATCTACCAATGTATGGCATGACATATATGATAGTAAAACTCTTTTGGCAAGATTGGTTTCCCAGTGGCTGTGATCCATATACAATTTACTTCTCTAGCTCCAAACTTTTCCTCATGTTTGAATCTCAGAGTCCAGATATGCTTTTTGGAGATCTGTTGACTCTATGATGGAAAGATTCATAACATAGAAAGGAACTTCTTGGGCTGCATATTTTGCTGTTACATCTGCCCTATAATTCCCTTTGGACACTGGATCTCTCCCAAAAGTATGGCCTTGGCAATGTATTACAGCTATTTGTTTTGGCTTCTGGATAGCTGCTAGCAACTCTGTTATTATTTCTGCATGTGCTATTTGCTTTCCCCCAGATGTTATGAATCCACACTATTTCCATACTGAACCTGTTGCATGGCAGATCGAAAACGCATATTTAGAGTCAATATAGACATTAGCCACTTTGCCCTCTGCAAGAATGCAGACTTGCTTCAATGCAGTGAGTTCTGCCCCCTGGGCAGTCATGTTTTTGAGCAATGAGGCATACCACAGAGTCTCAAACTCTGTGACTACTATAGCTCCTGTGTAACAAATACCATTCTGCATGTAAGAAGACCCATTGGTAAAAAGCACTAAGTCAGGATTTTCAATAGGTGTATCTCTTAAGTCCTGCCTCAGTTGTTCTTCCAGTTTCACTATTTCCTCACATTAATGCAATGGCTCCCCATTAGTTGGTAAGTCCAGTAGTAGTATTGCTGGATTTAACATACTACACCTCTTCAACTGCATGCTTTCATTGCCCAAAAGAATTATTTCGTACCTAGAAATTCTCTGGTCAGAATAAGCCTGGATACAAAATTTTTTCATAAGCACCTCAATTTGATGTGAACAATAAACTGTCAATGGGCATCTCAAAACTAAATCAGCTGACTTCTGCACTAACACTACAGCAGTTGCTACATCTCTGAGACAAGGAACTGTTCCTGCTGCTATTGGATCAAGTTGACAACAATAATAGCCTATAGGGTGGTAATTTTGTCCCAGAATCTGTATTAGCACTCCAGATGCAATCCCTTTGCACTCATTTACAAATAGCTGAAATGGTTTTGAATAATCTGGCAAAAATGATTGCCTCTTTTAGCTTTGCAATGGCTTGCAGATGTTCTGGTTTGAGCTTTAAAGGTTCAGGTTCTGAGTTTTTTGTTAAATCAGTAAAACACTTGGTTATCTCACTTTACCCAGGGATCCATTGACAGCAGAATCCCATTGTCCCAAGAATTACTCTGTACTGCTTTTTAGTTTTAGGAGCACTCAGTTTTTGGATATCTGCAATTTTCTTCTGGGTAATACTTCTAGAACCTCCCGATAGTATGAACCCCAAATACTAAACCTTTGGCAATCACCACAGTAGTTTTGCTTTGAAAATCTTATGTCCTTGCTTATATAATTCACATAAAAGAAGTTTGCTGTCCATCAGACAAACTTTTGCATTTGGAAAAGCTATCAGGACATCATCAACAAAATGCACTAGCTTGCTCTCCCTAAATTTGGTTAATGTTGATAATGACAAGGTACCAAGGTTTAGCTGATACCTTGGTACCCCACAGAGACCAGTACTTGCACAGACTACAAGATAGAGTTTAAAAAACAGGACAAGGGTTTATTTTCTAACACGTGAATCAATTGCCCACTGATTCCAATCATCATTCTTGCTGTCTTCCAGTTCCCAAAATGTTCCCCTATCTTTGTCATCTGCCCCAATTAGAACATAAGCTTACAGAGGGCAGTGACTGTCTTGCCTGCTTGTATTTGTATTCTCACTGGCACTTACTACTGTGCCTAGTACTTAGAAAAATCCTTAATAAATGTTTTTTATTCATGTGTTTATGGATTTCACCTTTGAACATCTTTGTATTCTATCATAGCTAGTGTCAGCACTCATCTTGAACATTTAGGTCTAATAAAACACAGAGAGCATTGAAGAAAAATGAATGGAGGAAAGTTTCCCATTAAGCTAAGATGTGCAATAGGTTATGGGTAGCTAGGTGGCACATGGTAGACTCATCTTCCAGAGTTCAGATCTGGCTGCAGATACTTAGTAGCTGTATGTCCCTTGGCAAGTCACTTAATCTTGTTTGCTTCAGTTTCCTTATCTGTAAAATAAGCTAGATAATGAACTGGAGAAAGAAATGGCAAATCACTCCATTATCTTTGCCAAGAAAGTCCCAAATGGCTTCAAAAGAGTTGGACTTGACTAAAATGACTGAATAACAAGAAGAATAGGATAAGAAATGTATATTTTGTAAAGTTATCTGCTATACTTTCCCTCTAGCTTCCCGCCTATTGAATTCCTATATAGCATAAAAGAAAACAAACTAGATTATTATAGTTGAAATTCTCTGGAGACTCTATCTTATTTTATAATTATTTATTAAATAACTAAAAGCAAACCAGAGAAAGAGAGAAAAGCATGAGCCATGGGGCCAGCTACATTCTCTGGGAGCAGGCTGAGCCAGCCCAGAGCCAGACCACATACCTTCCTGAGTCCCTGGTTCCAGGAAAAAGGCTGTTAAATTATGCTCTTTGTGAGGTCCCTTTCCAGAGCCTCTCTAGAGGACTCAGACCTCAATCAGGTAAGAAGTAAGTTTTCTGATTGCCAGAAGTTTCTCATCCCCTCCTTGCCACCATGAGCCAACATAGTGCTAGCTGACTGACTTCATTACTTAAGAGAATATTTCTTGCTAGATCAAAGAACTGAACCCCACTCACCTATCCTTACCAAAGACAAAAGAACTAAACAAAAGAAGAGAAGACTGCACCCATGACCTCAGCCTGGGGAGAGAAGCCAGTTCATAGTTTTGGTCTAAAATCAAACTGTTTGAGTTTTAAAATCAAAGTTTATTTTGGGGACCAAAAAGGGGTACAAATTAGTATTAACTTTTCATAGGGTATAGAGGAGAGATGTTATGAAGATAGAATCCACAGGATTTGGCAACAGATTGGATTTTAGAGGTGAGAGAGAAAGTAGTTGAGATTGTGTGAGATTCATATTGCAGAGAGGGATTCAAGCTGCAGAGGGAGGGTTCAGGCTATAACTCAGAATTCCATAGGGGCCCCAAGAACTCTGAGAGAGGGGGCAGTTAAAGGCAGTTGGAGCCCTGAGTAGAGAGTAGGCAGGTCACTCTGCTTGCTGGGTCTTGAGTCCTGGGTTGGTCTTGGAGCTTGGGACTTGAATCTGGGTAGAGCCATTTTAGTTCCTAACTGCCAAGCTGCTTTACCTTGGTTTGACATTCAACAACTTCACAGTCTTCCTCGGTTAAGTTATTTTGATATAGAAGAAGAATATTTATAGAGTTAGAGAGCAGATCAGCTATTCAAGTTACCTTTCCCCTTGGGGGGAGGGGCTGCTTGGACAAAACTGTTTGAGGGCTTCCTGGACCTTATCAATCCTTATTCCATCTCCCTTTCTTCCCATTCCCACCTATCATTAAATATTTTATCAATTGGGAGCAGCACCTGGTTATACATTTAGGGAAATACTCACAACCTCCTCAAGCTGAGTTCCTCCTACTTTGTAGCCCTGGAGTAAATTCTATCCTCTGTGCCTATGAGCTTCAAAGACATTAAGCTTCTCCAATACAATCCTGTGAGGAATAATTTAGAGAAAGTTATCATCTTTAGGAGTTTAGTCTTTCCTAACCTATTGTCTGGGCCCAGAAGATATCTAGTCAGATTATCCACCATACTCACACTGTAACTGATTTCCCAACTGCCTAGTGGGAGAATGAAAGTGAAGGAGTACTTTGACAAGATCCTGCCCCTCCCTTCAGTCAATCCTGTTTGTGGGTGGTCCCTCCATTGACCAAAGAATTTGGGAGATTTGATTGCTACAGACCCCTGTCATCTTACAGCTTCCCTAATACAACAGATTGACACCAAAGTTTCAAGTCTCAGTAACTAGAGAAATGTAGTGCCCTCAATAGCAGTAGGGAAGTTCAGAAGATTAGAGGACTTTTTGGTGGAGATTGGGGAGAACAAGAAATTTACATTCTGTTTTGGACCTGATGAGTTTAAGATATCTATGGAGCATCTAGTATGAGATGTCAAATAGGTAGCTGAAGATGCAAATCAGAAGGTCAAGAGAGGTCAGGTCTAGATAAATAGATTTGAAAATCATCTGGATAGACATGATAGAAATCCATGAGTATTGTTGAGATCACCAAATGAAATAGAATAAAGGGGAAAGAGAAAATGATCCAGGATAGAACTTTGGCTACAGTTAATGGCCATGACCATTACTTGGACAAGAATACCTTCTAACATCCCCCATGAATGCTCACCTAAGTTTTTGTTTGGAAATATTTAGTGATGGCAAACTCATCTAATTAGACAGCCTGTTTCACTTAGGGGCAGTTCTAACTCTTAAGAACTTTCTATTTTCATAAGGCCTACATAAGATTCTCTAGAACTTCTATATGGTTAAAACACAATAGAACCTACCTTCCCAAGTGGATTTTGGATTTCAATTTTTTTGTTATTATTGATGGAAAAAGGGTTTCTCAACCACCCAAGAATTGTGTTGAATGATAGGACACTTTGATATCTTCCTTATCTCCTTTATTCTCCTGAGTTATAGGTACTTGTGTAGTTTTTCACCACAACCATATGAAGTAGGGAGTACCAGTGTTATGATTCCCATTTTACAGAGGAGAAAACTGAAGCTCATTGAGGTCAAGTAACTTACCAAAAGTTAACCAGCAAGAAAAGGTCAGAGCCAAAATTCAGATTTACTCTGTCATCTCTTACATCTTTTCCCATCTCTCCATGTACATGACCACCGTCCTAGTTGAGGCTTTTATCATCTCTCATCTGGACTCTACTGTCAACGTGGAATCTAGAGACCCCAAACTTGTGGCTTAGTGAGATCTGATGAACCCCAAGTTTTAGAAATAGCTTGTAGGCTGGAGACCCCCAAAGCTTGTGCTTCCCTGTTCCCTTGAGAATCCACCCTGAAAGGTATCTCAGGCTAGCAGTGGCAGACTGAATAATGGGCCCTAGGGTAAATGCTAAATACCCTTTTGTCTTAGGTAGTCTAGCCCATTGTATCAAAGACCTGGTCCCAGGAAGACACACCTGGGAAAGGACCATCCTTTAGTATCCTTTGTGTAAGCAGCCCCTACCCTTACACCCTAGCCTCTGGCTATGATTCCTTTCCCAAGCTTGATTGTAAATCCCATCCTTACCTGTATTGTATAATGTCAATCATCTTCCCCAGACCCTAGATCTTCCCAAATGGTATATAAGTTCCCCAATTTCCTTTGTTCCTTGGAGTTGTCATCTAGCAAGGTGTCACTCCCAGGTGGTCAGGGAGCAGAGGGAAGCAGTGGTCAATCCTTGGACTCTGCACAAGGCACAGCTCTGCATAAGAGGCCAAGTAGCCCTGTTCCCCCTTTCCCTTGATTAAAGAGTGGTTTTATGACTATTTAATAGTTCTGTGTTTTTTATAAGTTAACACTATCAATAACATTTTTTTTTCATTGTTATTGTCATGCAAAACCCTTTTCCATATTGGTCATTGACACTCATCCATGACCAAAACTCACCCCAAAAAACAAAGATACACTGAAGTGAAAGACAATGCCAATAGCTCTTTCTCTGGAAGTGGATAGCATTCCCCATCATAAGCCTTGTTAACTTAGAAAAAACGCAGAACTATTAAATAGTCATAAAGCCACTCTTTAATCAAGGGAAAGGGGGATGAGGGCTACTTGGCCTCTTATGCAGAGCTTCGCCTTGTGCAGAGTCTAAAAGAACACTGCTTCTGTTTGCTCTGCTCCCTGATCCCCCTGGGAGTGCCACCGCGCTAGATGAGGACTCCCCAGAACAAAGGAAATTGGGGAACTTATATACCATTTGGGAAGATCCAGGGGTTGGGGAAGATGATTGACATTATACTGGTAAGGATACAATCAAGCTAGAGAAAGGGATCATAGCTTTCTAGTGTCTCCCTCTATTACTTCTAAGGTAACATGAAAAGTCTTATATTATAGTATTATGAATGTGAAAATCCCATTCCCCATAATTCTGTAAAATTTTATACATATTCTATAACTGAGTTACTTTATAGTTATTCTATTCTGATATTGCCCCCCTACCCCATGATTTGAACTTTTGAGTTAATTCACTTCTGGCTGACTAAGTTGTACATCCTTCTCTGTTATGGTTCTATGCTTTTCTGACACACTGAGTTAAAATATACACCCTGCATTTATAAGACTAAGGTCCAATGACACATCTTGGCCTGAGTCCAGTAAAGGACCTGAGTTCAATATGTCTGTTAAAGCAACATCCTTATGACATAATTGTTCACAGAATCCCTGCAGTTGTCCAACTCTTCAGGTCACCACTGCTTACTTGCATAAAATGGCATTGGGTACAGGATGTACTTGCATCAGTGGAATGGGCCAAGTGACATTGGCAGGCATGAGCCAATGGTCAAATTAGTTCTGTCAACTCCCATTGTACTTCTGATCCTACTTCTGTAAATTGTGCTATAAAAGGAGGCTGCTCTCAAGACTCCAAGTCTTTGGTTACTATCTGGAGTCCGGCTTTATTGTGAGATTTGCCCTTTCTGAATAAACCTATTTCTTTTTTGGCTTTGGTTTTATTTTTGGTGTCTCAGCTAATAAATTTCCACCACAGTATTTAAAGCCCCTCAAAATCTAGCTCCAAACAGTCTTTCTAGACTGACTCTACATTCTCCCCTATGTTCCAACCAAAGCGAACCACTTGTTATTCCTTATAAATGACAAGTCATTTCCTAAGCTGTGATCATACTTATAGAAAGCCCTCCCTTCTTACCCCAAACTTGTTGGAATCGCTAGCTTCCCTAAATGCAGCTAGGTGGCACTGTGGATAAAGTGCTGAGCCTGCAGTCAGGAGGACCTGAGGTCAACTCCAGTCTTAGTGTGACAAGTCACATTTTTTTTAACCTTTATATTTTGACTTAGTAACAACTTCTAAGACAGAAGAGCAAGGGATAGGCAAAGTGACTTGTCCACAGCCACACATCTAGATTTGAACCCAGATCCTCCTGACTATAGGTCTGGAATTCTATCCACTTTGCCACCTAATTACCCTTCTAGGTAGGTCACTTAAACCTGTTTGCCTCAGTTTCTTCATCTATAAAATGAGCTGGAGAAGGAAATAGCACACTGTTCTGGTATCTTTGCCAAGAAAACCCTAAATGGGGTCACAAAGAGTTGAATACAACGGAACAAGAAGTTTTCTTCATGAGTTCTGTCCTGGTCCTCCCAGATATTAGCATTTTCCCCTGCCTCGCAAGAAATTGCTTTATTTTTGCTTTGCTGTTATTTCATTTTTGGGGGGAGTATGAAAAACATTTATGAAGCACTCACTATGGAGCAAGTATAGTAGGCTTATGTAGAATGTAAGTTCTTGGAGTATATGAGCAATTATGTTTTCTTTGTATCTCCAGCATCTCCCATAGTGCCTGGAACATAATAGGTGTTTAATAAATTTGCTTATTGAATTTAACTGAATTTGGATTCTTAGAGTTGTGTTCATTCCACTTTTCCATAGTAAAGCCACTAGGAAATGCTAGCTTCTAGAGCAGGAGCATCAGACCCTACCAGCAACTCTCCTAGGTTCAATCAAACCAGATTAAAATGTAATCTGGAGATAACCAACAAAATAAATAAAACTATAATATAGCATAGATAACATTCTATTTTAAAATTAAGTCATTATGCAGAGATCCTTAGTGATTGGTGGCCCCTGTTTCTATTTTATTTTGATACCACTGTTCTAGAGAACCACTTTCATTCATATAAATATGAAAAAGTATAAATAAAAAATATAAGTTATAAATAAATGAAGTATAAAATAACTTGCATTCTTTTATGGGAAAGAGGGGATGAAAAAATTTGAGGGCTCTGAGGCTAGAAGTAAGGAAATAGACTATGAGAAGAAATTAAGAGAGCTCTTGCTACCTTCATAATTTTTCCTAAGTGGGGCAGCTAGGTGGCTCAGTGGATAGAGAGTCAGGCCCAGAGAAGGGAGGTCCTGGGTTCAAACCTGGTCTCAAACACTTCCTAACCCTGTGACCCTGGGCAAGTCACTTGACCCCCATTGCCTAACCCTTACCATGCTTCTGCCTTAGAATCTATACAACTTTTGATTCTTCTACCATAGAATCAACACAGTATTGATTATAAGATGGAAGGTAAGGTTTTACTATTTTTTTTTCCCCTAAGGCTGTCTTCTTTACCTCCAACTGTATCTAGACAAAGTCTCAGACAGATGTTTTATATCCTAAATGGTTGAGCAGGATTAGTTTAAAGTGCATATTGATGCAAATTCATGGATTCTGATAGCAAGACTCTTGCTAAGGGCTAGATAATTCAAAGGATAGTGTACACAGACTTCTTATCAGTTTGTAGAGGAATTCCAAGATTGTAGATTGGAATCCTCCCCAGAGGTGTGTTTTGCCCAAGATTGACCTTAGGCTTGTTTCAGTAAAGGTTTTTTAAATCATTAAAATACTATTCAAAGTGTTTTACTTTAAGCACAGTCCACATCATATCCCTGGAGATCCCTAGCTCTGTAATCAGTCAGGGAATACTGGAGCTGTGGGACGGTTAAGATGATTGGATTTGCCACAAACCACTGGGGGGGGAGGGGGGAATGAGGACAACCAGTTCCTTGGCAGCCCAAGGGAAAACCAAAGTCCAAAGGTCTTTGGGAAACATTAGTTCCCTTGTTATTAGTTCTTTTGGTAGGGGCAAAGAATGGAAGTGGAAGAGAGGTAAATCATTGACATCAACAACAGTGTTCTATAGTCCAAAAAAAAGCTATAACTAGGATTTATTAAATTAAAATTTATTAAGCCCAAAGATAGCCCTCAGCTGGATACTGGTGGGATGAAGGCATTTGGTACCTTCCGATTTTAATGAATTATTCTTGCTATCTGTGAACTGGACAGCTAGATAGCATAATGGATAGAGTACCAGGAATCTTCCTGAATTCAAATCTGGCCTCAGAAATTACTATCTGTGTGATCCTGGGCAAGTCACTTAACCCTATTTGCCTCAGTCTCCTCATAAAAATCTATAAAATGAACTGGAAAAGGAAATGGCAAACCATTTAGTATCTTTGCCAAGAAAACCCTAAATGAGGTCACAAAGAGTAGGAGGACATAACTGAACAATTGAACAATTTATGAGCTTAGCTCTGCTAAGAAGGTCCAAAGCACTATTGTTCCCAGATGTCACAGCCTACAAACTAGACCCATGTTGGCAACCCTATGGCACACATGCCAGAAAGGGCTGCTCTCTTACCCCTCTCCACTGTACCTGAGTCTTGAGATCTTTTTATTATCTCTGATAATCTGATAAAGACAGCTTAGTTGATAAGGAAATAATGGGACTTGGGAGTTGTCTTTTAGCTCATGCTTCCAGCTCTGTCTCCAGGAGCATGGAGTTTATTATATATATTTCAAGACTCATTTCACACAAAAGAACCCCCCAGAAACTTCGCAGATGCGCAGAAGTTACAAATTATGTCATATCAAAACACAAAAGGTCTCATTGGCTTCAGAATAGAACAAGGCCAAGGCTGAATTTTGACTGGGTTCTTATCAGAAAGCCAAAGTCAAGGGAATATTTTTCTCAGAGTTGAATTGCCTTGGCTGTACCAGGCAGCTGCATTCCTGGCCAAAGGGGAAGAGTGTTAAACTCTTACATTCAGGTTTGCTAGGAATGTAAAGCTTTTAAATAAAGCCACAATACTTTTCAACAAGAAATCACAAGGATCACAAAAGGGGCCAAAAGAGGACTCTCAGATTTTTATCTATTCTGTTATTGGCTTCCCACATATTTCCCCCTTTTTTTAAAATTAAAATGATTTATTACACAGGAAAACTTTTAATAATGAAAGGAGTCATCAATTAGTTATAATCATCAGCTATAGCTGGATCTGATAGGATAGATTAAAGTGTTTATTTATGGCCCTCGACAAGTCTTCCCTTTTTGTTTTAAATGTAGGGATTGTAGCTCAATTTGAATTTGAATATTCACCCTTTTTGTTTAAATTGAAAAGGGCATCCACCTGTTGGGCTCTGTGAATTTCTCTTATGAGAGCCCAGGGAAACTTTTAAGTTACACAAATTTGAGGATGAAAAGAAAAGAGGACAAAACCAATGGCCCAATGATTGCTAGGCACATTGACAAAAAGCCAATTAGGGGGCAGTCCCCTTTGGCATAAGAGTGTACATTGAAAACAAATGCATTCAACTCCCCATAGTTCAATCAACTGCACCCTAACGTTCATTTTTGGATCTTCTTTATGTAGTGTAGGTCTCTGCAGGCATCTTCATGGTGTCTTCTCCAAATAGGTTTGTTTTCTGGATTCTGGGGAGATGGCAAATTTCTTATACTGAAATTACTCTCAAAAGAATTTAAACTTTACATTATAGATTATAAAACATACATTCTCCCCTGAAGAGGGTTAAGGCTAACATCCAGATCAGTTAAAAATACATGGCTGAGTTTTGGGGTTGTGTGAATCAATTGTCAAAAGAAATTTTAAAAAAATTTTTAAATCCAAATAAAAGAGAGAAAAAATAAGTTGTGAATCAAATGCAAAATATCAAAGTCTTATGTGCAAAAATGAAGGGAAAGGGGCAGCTGGGTAGCTCAGTGGAGTGAGGCCTAGAGACAGGAGGTCCTAGGTTCAAATCCAGCCTCAGCCACTTCCCAGCTGTGTGACCCTGGGCAAGTGACTTGACCCCCATTGCCCACCCTTACCAATCTTCCACCTATGAGACAATACACCAAAGTACAAGGGTTTAAAAAAAAAATGAAGGGAAAAATAAACTTATAGTAGGTCCTTGAATCAAGACCCAAGTAAAATGATTTAAGCAATAGTGCAATTACCCATTCAGAAGCCAGGACTATAGAAAGTTACCACACTTATAAGAAAAAGAAAAGGACCAAAATTTTTATGAGAAAGGGAAGTGTCTTTCCCTGGTCTGATTTGCCTGCACTTGAGCCAGGATGATGGCCAACCTTTGGTACTTAACCAGGATGAAGCTCAAGGAAGTCTAGCCTCTAACATATGTTAGAAAAGCTGCAACCCTGAACCCCAATCACTAAATTTAAGTCCTTCAGTATTGGCATGAGAAAGTTGTCAATCTTTTTTGACTTTGTGGTGCTAGGCACTGTGAAGGCACTCCCACACCTGAGTACATTTCTTTACATCACTTTCCCCTCTGCCCAACAACCCAATGGGAGTATTTCCTCCCTAACTTGTCTGGGGTAAGGCTCACATGCAACATAAGGATGTGGTTTGGGCACTCGATATCTAAAAGGTTTGCCATCGCTAAATTAGACTGTTGGTGAGTTGCCCTTCACTAAAGTTTTCAGCAGAAATTGGAAGAACATGATTTGGGGATATTTTAGAGGGTATATATATTTAGGTAGGGGATTGGACTAGGGCAGCCAAATAGGTTCCCTCTGATGATGAAATCCTATTAATTTAGGGTCTCCAAGTTGCCAAGTTGCTTGCAGAGTCTTAAGTTGGGGATAGGGATGGATAATGATAGGAAAGCTCAGTTCTCAATTCTAACCTGGCTCTCTGAAGACTTTCTTTTCTTTTCTTTTCTTTTCTTTTCTTCTTTTTTAATTCTTACCTTCCAGGTCTTGGAGTCAAGGCAGAAGAGTGGTAAGGGATAAGCAATGGGGATTAAGTGACTTGCCCAGGGTCACTCAGCCAGGAAGTATCTGAGGCTAGGTTTGAACCTAGGACCTCCTGTCTCTAGCCTGGCTCTCAATCCACTGAGCTACCCAGCTGTCCCCTCTGAAGACTTTTCTGTCAATGATTAAAGTAGGTTTTCTGATCTTTATTTCAGTGCTCCTAACTTTCATTGAACATGTGATCTCACTGATGTAAACACTACCTTCAGCTCATAAGCCCAACATAATCTTTTCCCTCTCTCTGGCTTTCCTCTACGACCTCCTAAAAACTTCCATGGGATGTACTTAGGGGTATGCTGGTAAATGTCAGTCAGTTCTCCAAAAACAAGTTTACAGGGTACACTTAAAAATTTAATCTGCAATATTAACATTTTCTCCATTACTTCCTTAAATCAAGAATGACAAATCAGTTCAACAATAAATCAGGACCTAATTTGTAGTTTGTTCATTTTTCATACTAAAAATTTAACAATCATATCTTTCAAGAGGGTTAGAGAAGGTTATATTACCTTCTTCTAGGTCTCCTGACATGGCTTAGTGACCAATGGAGTGCATAGGCTGCTTCTTGTCTCATTCCAGTGTGATCATGCAATATGAGATTTGAGAAATCATTTAGTTAATAATAATAATATCTAGCATTTATATAGCATTTTAAGTTTTGCAAGCACTTTGTAAATATCTCATTTGATCCTCATAGTAACCTTTGGAGACAGATGATATTATTTTTTTTAAACCTTTACTTTCTGTCTTAGAATTGATACTAAGTATTGGTTTCAAAGCAGAAAAGTGGTAAGGGCTAGGCAATCGAGGTTGTAACTTGCCAGTGTCTGAGGCCAAATTTGAACCCAGGACCTCCCATCTACAGGCCTAGCTCTCTGCCTAATTGTCCCAGGTGCTATTATTTTCCTCTTTTACAGATAAGGAAACTGAGTCAGATAGAGGTCAAGTGACTTGCCTAGGGTGATACAGCTAGAAAGTATCTGAGACTAGATTCAACCTCAGGTCCTAGACTCCCAAGTTCAGTACTCTTTATCTATTGGGACACCTAGTTGCTTAATCTCCTTATTTCATAGATAAGGGGGAATTTCTAGAAAGATTAGATGACTGCAAATTCACAAAGATGTTAGTAGCTAAAATAGAACTCACATAGAATCTCAGTAATGAAAAGATCTTTAAAGGACATCTTGTTTCACTGGCCCTTAAAAAAGGAATTACTTCCTCAACATTAAAATAACAGTGATTCAACCTCTGCCTATATCTAGGCAGTAATGGGGAACTTATTACTTTATTCCATCTACCATTTTCATATCTTTGAATAGACACACACACACACACACACACACAATATTGAACTAAATTCAGTTCAAATGCCACCACCTTCACAAAGCCTTTTTTGATCACTCCCAGCTACTTGTTTATCTTCTAAAAAAATTATTTTATATTTATTTTGTGTATAGTTTATATATACTTGTACATTGGGTACATTGTTTCTCCTGATAAAATGTAAAGAATTGTTTTATTTTTGTCTTTGTAACCCTAATATTTACAAAATTCCTGTTGAATGTAATTGAATGACAAGGGTAGAGGGCGAATCCAGGGTGAAGTTAGATGCCATAATGGAAGCAGCAAACATTGAGAAAAGGAAGTATCAGCACTATTTCATCAGGATGACTTTATTACTTTCTTTCTCTTTTTTTGGGGGGGGCTTTTTTCTTAGGGAGGGACAGTCACTTAATATCAGATAAGAGGGAGGTTGTCTAGAGAACTTAGCTACATTTTAACAAAGCATTAGATATATGTCATGTTCTTCCTATGGAGAACACCAAAAGGTGTGGCCCAAACAAACCATAAAATTCATTCATGAACAAATTGTGAATTGGGTTCAGAACTGTTTGAAGAATAATTAAATGTGATCAATTTGGGCCCAGGAGAAAGGGGTAGAAATTGCAAACAGGCCAGATGAGACAATGTCAAGAAAAACTTCCTAACAATAACAATTGTCCTAAAGTGGAATATGCTACCTTGGCAGGATGTGGTAGGTTTCATCAGATATCTTCAAGCAGAAGCTTTCAGGCATAATACAGTGGACCTTTCAAGAAAGAGCATGGTTTAATGGGTCCTGCCTCAGTCTTAATTGTGTGATCCTAGGAGGGTTGTTTAACCCCAGTGTGTTCAGTCTCCTCATCTGAAGGGGAGGTGGACTCAGTGGCCAATTGTAGGTTTTAGATTTAAATTAATGTTCAATACTTCAAGTACTGTTTTTATAAAGTTTATTATCTGACAAAATAGGACTATGTGACTAAGTTTTTCTAACTGCTCAAAAATCCCTACTCCACCAAAGCCGTGACAGGAAGGAAAGACAGACACAGAACTCTACTGAATTTATATCCTGTCTACTTCATCAGCACATAACAACAGGAAAAGAGTGGAGTGCTGAGAATCGCAGTTTTGCTGGGGATCGAAGTTTTGCTAGGAATCATAGTTTTTAGGGTAACAGATTCTAATTACACACAGTCAGGTCCCTTGTGGATTGAAATCTTTGATCTTATGATTCTTTCAGTTTGGACAGGATGATCCCTGTGGAAGTATCCCAACTTAATTCTGTGTGAGGAAGAACAGAAGGGGGATGCTGCATGGAGGCTAGACACAGCCACAAATTAAGTGCATAAAATGAAGCATAAAAAGATTTATAACACAGAGTAAGGTATATATATATATTTACATATATATGTATATATTTATGCATTTATATATAATATACATGTGTTATGTATTATATATAATTATTGTATATGTGTATAGGAAAATGTATATATGGATAGTCTATAATCTACAAAGCTACATAGATCTATACATAGGGTGTCCCAAAAGTCAGTGCAGTTTTAAACTATTAAAAGTTAGAGTTGTGGGTGTAGCAGTGGATTGAGAGCCAGGCCTAGAGACCAGAGGTCCTAGGTTCAAATCTGGCCTCAGACACTTCCTAGTTGTGTGATCCTGGGCAAGTCACTTGACCCCCATTGCCTAGCTCTTGCCACTCTTCTGCCTTGGAGCCAATACACAGTATTGACTCCAAAATGGAAGGTGAGGGTTATTTATTTTAAAAATTAAAAGTAAATTTTTTTAATTAAAAAAGTTAGAATTGTACTAAGACTGTTGGGACAGCCTATAGAGCAAGGACCACTGGATTTAGGGTTGGAAGGGACCTTAGAGATCAAGTAGCACAAGACCCTGGTTTTACAAATTAAAGAGATTGAGTGACCAATGCCTACAAGTGCTGCATACATACATATACATGCATATGCATATATATTGTATATGTATATTGTTATATGGGGATGCAAAGCATGGAATCTCTGCAAAGGTTCAGGGATAGCCTCACCCAGAATTCCAGGGGACCCCCCTGGAGAACTTTGGGTGAGGGGGCAGTTGAGAAGGGTTTGAGACAGTTACTTTGTAGAGGTTGAAGTGAGCAGACACTCTGCTTACTACTCTACACTTGGGGGTTCACTTGAGAGACCATTGTGGCATAGTCAGTGTGGTTACTACATAAGGATTAGCCTGTTTAGTAGGGTTAGTTTATATCAACTTCATTACAACAATTATTTAGTGATTAGAGAGTAAAGATATTCATTAATAGCAAGAGAGCCAGTTTTAGTTAAGTGTCTCATCCCCTCCTATGAGGGGGGAAGGGCAGCTTCAACTTAACAGTTCAGGGTCACCTTTCATTATCCTAAAACCCTCATTAACCTCTCTAGTTTACCTTGTTATTTTCTAATATAACCTATAGCTTCAAATCTGTGCCTGATAATTATTTGGGGGATACTCACAACTCAGTCTGGACATCTAGTTTGAATCCTGTCGGCAGCCAGTTTAAGAAGATCTTCTCTGTCCTCAACAGTTAGATAGCTAGCTTCTATTTACTCATCTAACTGACCTGTGAGGAATATAAATTAAAGGAACATCATTGGGGTTTCAGCCATAACAGAACCTTACCAGAAGAATCTCATTCCTGCTTTCATTACAAACTGAAACCAGCAACTGTTTAGGGGGGAGGGGTTTGAGAGCCAGGAGTGTTTAGCCCCCTCCTTTCCTCACTGAAGCCTGTCAATCTCTGGCTCTTGACTTGAAGCTCTAATATTGGCCCTGACACATTATCTGCTTCTCCAAATTATCTGTTATTATCATCATAACAGTTTTGGCCAGCCAGCCTAGGATTTGTACTATAGGACCTAGTGGTGAAGAGATAAAGCTTTGTATAACAGAAGGTCTGACTTGAGAGTCTGGAAGGCTGGGTACTAGTCCCAACTTTGTCACTGACTGCAGTGTGATTGAGCACTTCACTTTGCAAACTTTTAAAGCAGTAAAAGTAAATGCTAGCTATTGCTCTAATTACCACCAGGAGAGCAGCTGCCCTCTGCCTTTCTAATTCAGTTATGTAACTTTAAGAATTATAATTATCTTCCTATGGCACCTAGCTACTAGAGTGAAAATGGAAGAAGAAATAAAGGAAGGAGGGAGGGTGGGAGAAAAGTTGAAAAGAAGGGAAGGAGGTTGGAAGGAAGAAAGGAGGGAGGTTGGGAGGAAGGACTTATTAATCTTCCTCTATTAAACATAGCCAGGCATTGTACAATGCCCTGGGGACCCCAAAAAGGGCAAAGTGCCTCTAGCGATCTAGGTGCTAAATGGATAAACTGGGTACTGCACTTGATTCTTCCCCTCCCTGGACAGCAAATACTAGGAGCAGCCACCCTCGTGGAATCTTGGAACATTAGCCAATCTCTTCCCCCCCCCCCCCACCGCCCCCCACTGCTGCTCAAAGTGAGAGCTCAGGAGATGGGCGGTCTGCAGGATGGCACGATTCCTCCAGTACTTTTTAATGATTTCTCGTGAAAACTATTCTTTGTGAAAACTTGAGCGTGGACGCTTCACAGGTGCGCTACACAGTCCGAGTGCTGATTGAAACACACCGTTCTTCACTCGATTTCCTCCATGAGTCTTTCTCTAGTGTAAACAACACGTGTCTTGTTTCACAACAGGACAAACAGGGAAATCGGCGTTAGATGGTGACACTAGTTGGTACAACCCTCCTGTCTAGAGGATGGGAAGGAGGAGAGAACATAGATCGCAAGGTGTCAGAAATCGAACACTAATATCTGTATTAACCTGTAACCTGGAAAAAGAAAATTAATAAAGAAAAGAAGGCCCCGAGGGCAGGGACAGTTTCCTTTAGGTCTCACCGCGCGCAGGGCAGGCCGGGCACTTTGGCCGGGCTCAATGAGAGTTTGCAGATATGGATGGACACCAAGTTCTGTAATGGGGCAGCAAAGCCGGTAAAAAAAAAAGGAATGGCAGGTGGGGGTCCGCGGGCCCGGAGAGGGGCAGGTAGTGCCCGAAGAGGATTCTCAAGGTCAAGGAGGCAGGAATACTGGCCTCAAGTCGCCCTAGTGAACTGCAACCCTCCGAGAATCACTCGGACTCTACCCCCACCCCCAACCCCGCGTACTGATGCCTCGTGATAGGAAGACCTGCCACGCCCCAGCCGCTGGGCTAGACGTTGACACTAGGGTATACAGCCTGGGGCGGGGGGAAAAAGGGTCCCCACGCAGGGGCAGACTTGAGCTCCGGGACTAATTTGTCGCTGGCGGCACGGTACTACGGAGCGCCAGAACTGTCTCTGCGCAACCGCACAAGCAAGAACGAGCGCTTCCTCTCCCCTTCCCCCTCCCCTCCGATTCCCCGCGGTGCTGTGCAGCGCGCCTGCGCACGCCCCTTCGCACGCTGGCACGCTGGCGGCGTACGGCGGCGGCTAGGGGTCGCGAGCCGGCGGAGGAGTGGCGGGCGCGCGCGGAGGAGCCCGGGGCGTCGGACGCGTCTCCCCCCCTCCCCACGCCTCCCTCCCCCATCCCCCTCCCGCTCCGCCTCCTCCCCCCCCTTCTCCCTTCCCCC
>NC_058135.1:281233934-281299529 GCF_016433145.1 Gracilinanus agilis | reverse complement strand
GGGGGGGAGGGGGCGCGATGTCTCTAATAGACTGGGGGGCGGATGGACCTCCTAGAGCCGTAAAGAGCCTCCCCTGGGGCCTTGAGGGACTCTCTGTAACTTTGGAGGATTCCCTCTGTAACTTTGGGAGATTACCCGAGCCTCGGGGGACTCCTGGGGCCCCGGGGAGACTCCCCCTGTAAATTTGGGGGAGTCTCCTTGTAGCTGTGGAAGACTCCCCTGGGGCCTCTGCTCTGAGGATTGATTACCTCTGTGGCCTTGGGAGGCTCCCTTTGTAACTTTCGAGGTTCCTTTTAACTTTGGGAAACTTCCTCTAAGGTCTTGGAGGCTCCACCATAGCTGTGGGGAATTCCCTCTGTAGTCTTGGGACCTCTATCTAACTTTTGTGAGTTTCTACCAGTAGCCTCGGGGGCTCTGTCCCCGGAGCCTTTGCGGGGTGGAGTGCTAAGGAGATGAGGGCATGCTGCTTCCCAGGCACCCATCTCTTGGCAGAACCTAGGGGAACAGGTGCTGGAATTCTTGTGATGCTGGAGCAAACCTTTAAGGGGTGGAGTAGCCTCCGGAAGATAGTGGTTGGGTACAGGACCTGCCCCTAGGCCGTCGTAGTAGCCTGGACTGCAAAGTGCTATGGCCTGGGACTGTCATAACCTTGACCTGCATGAGAAGGGCCTGGGGGGGGCCCCTTCAATGTTCCTAGTGGAAGCCACTGATGTCATGATGCCTGCAAGGACCCCCTTATATGGAGGCAATCTTTGGCTTTAGGCTTGGTGTTTGTTTTTGTTGTTGCTGCTGTTAGAGGGGGTGGAAGAGAAGGTAGCCCTTTGATTTATAATCCTTCCCTTAGATTTCTGACCGGAACTGCCTAAATGAAACCTATAATTGCCTAGAAATTCAGGGCAGGTAGCTTTCTCCAGCATTTTTCTGGGCTAAAGAAACCTGAGATCTCCTGTTGCTGTGTTGATCTCCCCCGTAGAAAGACAGTCAAGACCTGCCTTTGTGGAATTGTGGGAAGAGCCTTGATCCTGAAGTGAGACGTGGGTTTGAATCTCAGCTTGGCTACTTAATTACTGCTTATGTGATTTGGGCACCAGAATGAAATCAAGCATTGGAATGGTCTTTAATGGCCATCTATTGCAACCCCTTTACTTTACAGGGGAAGAACCTGAGGCCCAGAGAGATTAGGTAACTTGGGTACCAAGTGGCTGACTTGGTTAGAACTCAGGTTGCCTGATTCCAAATCTAGTTACAAATCTGCTGTTACTGTAATTCGTGCTTTCAGCAAGTTTTTACTAAACTCTTGCTAGTGGAAAGAGCAGAGTCTGAAAACGGGAAGAGACCCACCTCTATTGCTCACTATTTGTATGATGTTGGGCAAGTCTTTTCCTCTGAGTCAGTTTCCTTATCAGTGAGGTGAGGTTGAAATTGATAGCCTTTGCTGCCCCTTCGAGCTCTAGACCTGAGCCTACATGCTGACTCTGCTTTTCTCCAGGGATAACTAAAGTAAAAATTAAATACCCCTGGCCTTGAATACAAATACACACACAAAGTAATTTCTCCTGGGGGTGGAGAGAGGCGGAGAGAAGGATCCGCAAATATAGGAAGTGAAACTAGCTGAGCTTTGAAGGAAACTAGAAATCCCAAGAGGTTCACATGAGGAGGGAGTGCATTACATATGCATTAGACTTCAGTTTCCTTCTATGTCCAGTTCAGAAACTCCGTAACGTGGTGACTTTAAGCAAAGTGATAGTCTCTCTGAATTTCATAGCATCATAGATCCAGAACCTCAAAGATCATCCATTCCAATCTCCCTCATTTTACAGATGAGGAAACTTGAGACCCAAAAGGGTTAATTAATTTGCACAAAAGCCACACAAGTAATAAGAGGCAAAGTCAGACTTTAGACCTGGTTTCTCAGAGTTCAAGATTATCATTCTTTCCCCTCCACCACATTGCCTCCCTCACTGTAAAATGGGGAATTATAGGGCCTCTTTTCCCTTGCATTCCTCAGCTTCTTGTGCTTTCTGTCTCTTTAATATGTGGAAGAAAGTGCTGCTAATGACTTTGTGCAGCTTTTCCTCACTTTAATACAATTTATGCTTGAGTCAAAAGACATCAGCAGTGAGCCAATTTTGGTCCTCTTTAACTACAAAGGACAACCACTGACTGTGATTCTAATAAATATTTTTAATAATGATAATATCTCCCATCTATTTAATACTTTACAGTTTGTAGCACAGTTTACAAATATCTCATTTGATATTTACTCTAGCTCTGGGAGGTAGGTGTAATAGTCTCATTTTCCACAAGAGTAAAATGGTAGAGATTAAATGATTTGTCCAAGATGATGCTAGTAGGGAGTGAGAGAGGTTTTGAACTCAAGTCTTACTGACTTCAAGTTCCACATTCACCAGCAGTGAATTCAGCAGTGCACCAGCTAGCTTAGAGAATTAAGCCACAGGGCATAGCATTCTGGCTCATTTACTCCACCAGAATTGGCAAGAAGTCACCCTGGAAACTTAACATGAGTATGCCTAAGCTTCAGTAACTTTTTTTGATATATGTGGAAATAAAGCATGGGAAGAAGTGAGCTATAGTCATTTTTTAAAAGCAGAAAGGAATAATCAACTGAGGACAAAGTGGAGGGGGGAAAAATTGTAAGCCATACAATTGTTTATGCAAGAGCACAAAGATAATTTATTGAGGTGTGCTTTGTTGAAAAATGGAGTGAATCCTAAGGCTGAAAATTTGCTATAGTGGCATTCTTTTTTTTTTCTCCAAGTAGAGAGTAAGAAAATGTTGAGAAAAAAAGGAGTAATTGAGAATAAATGAATGTGATACAGAAATAAGTTTAGAAGAAAAAATACCTAAAACTCAGACCTAGAAATGTAATATAATTAACTTTCCTTTTTTTTTTTTTTTTTTTTTTTTTACTACTTTGATTAGTGAGAAAAGGAAGCTGAGAATTAGTTTCAGTTCTGACTTACTGTAGAAGTTAAGATTTAGAGGAAATCCCTTTACTAAAAGATTTCTGGTGAATCATGTGAAATGATGCAAATCAGGGAAATATTGTATGCAATGTAAAATCAGACTGAAAAACAAAAATATAAAGTTAACAAAGCTGAAGTTAGATGCCACAAGATGATGTTGGTTACCAAACTATTCAATCACATATCTTTTCGGCTAACAAAAAGTGTCCCTATCAGTGGCAATCAAGCTATTGAGTGATTTAGCTGAGCTGTTTTCAGAGATTTTACTTGGCAGTTGGTTGGACCTTATTGTAGTGGCTTTAGAGTGTTGGAAAATGTCTTTAGTGTCAAAAAATATCAACAAAATCAAGATATCTATTAAGAGAAATGAAACCCTGGGGAGAAATGGGGAGATGGGATAACTACTGAAAGACAACATTGTCCTGAAAGTAAATTCACCTTTGGAAGTTGTCTCTCATGGTAGAGAAGGTTATGTAGAGGAGAGACCATAGCCTTCATGAAAACTAATGGACTACATCATTAACAGACTACATTGTGCCACAGAGAAGAAAGTGGTCTTTTCAGAGGTAAAAATGAAATGATATGTGGACTTATTAAATACTGTAACCCTGTCTCTTTAGTCCCTGGAAGATTGTCCTCTGGATGAAGATGACGATGCCTTTCAGGCTCTGGGGGAGGAAGATGAAGATATTGATCAGTTCAATGATGACACATTTGGAGCAGGTGCAGTTGGTAAGGATCACCTCACATTCTAAGCATTCTTCTCTGGCTGAAAGAAGTCACCAATTTAACATCTCTATATTGGGTCTCCGTCACTAAAGCTCTATGTTGCCTTGAAATACATGGTCTTTACTTTTATGGTCTTGGAAAAAAAAGTGAAGGCTCTGGAACAAGTAGAAAAATGAATGAACTTCACTTTTGAACTAGGGCAGAAAGGTGGTAAAGTGGACAGAGTACCAGTTCTATTGTCAGCCTGAGTAAAACTGTCAATTACTAGCTGTGTGACCCTGGGCAAGTCCCTTAAGCCTGTTTGCCTCAAGTTTTTCATCTATAAAATGAGCTGGAGAAGGATATGGTAAGCCACTTCAGTATATTTGTCAAGAAAATCTCAAATGAGGTCATGACCAACCTTAACAATTTTGGACTGAATTTTTAAATAATTAGTCAGTGACCCTTGGAGCTATTTGGACTTCCCCTCTTAGAGTTAAGAAGCAATGTCTACTCATCCTTCAGTTGTGAAGGATGACATTAATAACACAGGTAGAAGGAAATATAATGATAATGACAAAGGTAAGATGTGAAAATAGGTGTAGGAATTTAGACTTGAGGCATTTATAACATGAGTAATACAGATGAAGTGTAGTAGGGTGGCAAATATATACACAGAAGCAGTGAGGAAAGAGGAAAATGTATGGTTATAGCTGAGGCTGAAAAATGGAAGAAAGGATAGTCTTAGAAGATCCTTAAAGATTCTGCAATGTTCTACGGCTTTCAATACAGCTAAGCTTTCTTACAGATTAAACTGAAATGAAGACAGAGGGAAAAGTGATTGAGAATATAAGGATGGGAATTAAGTTATTTTAAATTCCATATAGGACTAAGGAACTGTCCCTGTCAGAAACATAGCAGTGTTCTGAGTACCAGCCAAAACATTAAGAGAAGGGGGCCAAAAGGCCTTCTGGATTGTGCCCATGGTTGTGGAGACAGGCCAAAAGGATGGCATGCTCCAAGATGGTGGAGACTTTGCTGATACCAAGGTGAAAGGGTCTTCGGATAGAGTCATAAGGCAGAGAACTTAGTAATTTTGTCTTTTGTAGGATCCAAGTGTTTCGATTTGAAAATATTTGGTAATTTTTTTGTTACCTTTATGATACCAGCATTCCTAGAAAGTTAGTGTAATAACATAGCACAAAATGTTAACTACTTAACATCTAGAACCATTTTATCCATTAAGAGCATATTCTCTTTTCACCCTTTCATAAAAGTTTTCAATGAGAAGATAAACTTTGACTGATTTGCATTATTATGTCTTCAATTTTAAACCAGCAACCATGGAAAGAATAATCTTTGCTCTCTGAATAACTTTCATTATTGGCTCTTGGCAAAGTTATTTATTTGAAGTGTGCTCTCTGAAGATGGGAATGATGATACTTTGTAAGAATATTTGGGTATATGGTATTTAAACACACACACACTCACACACTTTCTCACTCTATTTAAAATTGTCATATTCCTTGAAACATTACACAGAAGAAAAAATACAGAAAGGAAAGAGAATTAAAATAATGTACTGTGAGGTTACTTGGTAGCCTAGAGAAGAAGCATAACTAAGAAGAATTTTTCAGTTAACAAACTTCCAAACAGAAAAGGATTTTCCTTTGAGAAAATGTTGTGGTAAGGGGAGTAGAATTAAAAATCATAAAGAGTTTGACAAATTTTATATATACATATGCATGCCATGCTACCTCTCATCAATAATGATAATAAGCATCAATAAGCAAATACCATTAATTACAATAATATTAATGAATTCCTTTAGCCTGTTTGTGTTTTGAATCACTATTATATATTCAGAGACAGCCTTTTGATTGAATCCATCTGGCAATATTAGTAACTATGAGTTAGTGGTACCAAATTTCAGACTTAATACAATAAATTATTTTGTTCTGTATAAGTTTTTATGTTATCTTAAGAATAGTAAACTTAGCAAGTAAAGTTTTTAACAAGGCAAAACTTGGATACCAGATAAACTCAATAGAGAGAGTGCTGCTCACTTGTCATTTATTTCCATGTTGAAATTGAATATTTCTTTCCCTTCTATCGTAATAGGTTTGTCTTAGGGACTATGATTAACCCTTAGCTAAGTCTCCATTGCTCCCTGATTATCTTTCTTGCTTTTATTCATTAATGCTCCTTGATCTTTCTGTGTTGACCTTAAGGCCACCTGTATTTACCACCACAGTGCCTAGTGGGATTGTCTGAATCCAAAAGCAGCTAAGAGTGAGAGCCTGGTCATAGTGTCAGTATTTTTTGGTTGAAAGGAAAGAGGCCTTGATTTATGGCAAAGAGGTCAGGCTTTCTCCTCCTCCCCCATCACACCTCTTGTTTTCTTCTTGACTCGCAGAGCCACTTGTGACCTACATGGATTGAGGTCAAACTTTGGCATAACTGCATTCTTTAGGTCATGTGAAAAGTAAAGGGTGAAGTGTTGCCACACAGTGAGTGTACTGGAATTCAAAATGCTACACATTGTGTCTCTTAAGTAACCTTTTACATTTATGGGAAAAAAAAAAGAATGAGAATGGATAGATTATGATATACTGTACAAATATGCCCTTTTGATTCAGGATTAAATGTCTAATTTTTAAAATAGTACTTCTTGACCAGAAGAGTTACCAAACCAGTAATTTTATTCTTTTATTTTTTTAGTTAACAAAAATCTGTTTTGCCTCTCACCAAACTACACCCCCAATTGAAAGAGAAAAGAAAAAAAACAAAGCCTTATAACAAATATGCATTGTCAAGCAAAACAAATACTTACGTTGGCTGTGGCAAAAAATATATTTGTCTCTACCCACATTCCATTTCTTTTATCAGGTGTTGGGTAGCATACTTTATCATTAGTCCCCTGGAATCATAAACTAATAGTTTAAAAGGTTAATATTCCTGCTTTCTTTCTTTGGTATCTAAAAAGAAGAAGTAGGCTCTTAGTGGGGGAAATGGCAAGTAAGGAAATGTGCAGTAATACTCCTCATGCTGAAGGAAGCCTGGCCTGAAATAATACATTATTTACACAACCATCTGTGTTCAAGACTGTCTTTCCTGTAAATGTTAAAACCAAAACATAGCTCATTAATACCATGAAAATTTTTAGAATTTGTTGGTGATTAAAGATTTTTTTTTCTATAAAAAGGAAAATGATATGCCCTTTATTCTGATAAAGAAGGAGTTATTGGGCATGGAAGGGAATCCAGTATGAGAAAGCACCTACAAATTTATATGCTTCTATAATCATATTTGGTTTTATCTTCTACATCTGCCATCACTGGTGCAAGAATGGACCACTATTCAAGGTCAGGGAAAGTCCTTTGTTTCCTAATTAATTAAATGTTTCCAGAGCTATAGAACCCAGCATCTGGTGGGTAACAGAAATATATAGTTTTCCCATAGTTAGAAGATAAGGGAAATTATTTATTCCAACCATTGGTTTGCCATTAGGAAGATGAATATAAGCATTTGTTTTATTTTTGTTTGCAATGTTGAATTTTATATTAGGCCATAATCAGTGCTTTAAGAAAATGCAAAAGAAGGGAGGAGAAAAGTTAAGCTAGAGTCTTGCTACATCACAGAAATTTAGAGTTGGAAGGAACCTCAAAGTCCAAACTGTTCCTAAACACAAACTCTGCAGCTACTCAAAAGTGGTCAGCTAGCCCTTCTTGATGGCCTCCAGGGAGGAGGAGCACAGTCCTTCTGCCAAGCCTGAACTTTCCTCTTCAGTGTCCACCCATTCATTGTTCAGGACTCTGGGGCAAAGTAGAATGAAGGCAATTCCTCCCCCCCCCCCCCCCCAATAGCTTTCTAAATGTTTGACTCCCATGCTCTCACTTTTAAACCTTGCTTAACTTACTGAACAAAACCCAAAATCTATTCTTATCCTAATAATCCTTATCTTTCCCAGGCTAAACAAATTCATTTGTCTTAATAACAACTCTAAGACAGAATGGCATGAGCTAGGCAAAAGGGGTTAAGTGACTTGCCCAGGACCACACAGCTAGGAAGTGTGTGAGGCCAGATTTGAACCCAGGTTCTTGCAACTCTAGGTCTAGAGTTTTATCCACTCTGCTACCCAGCTGCTCCTAATAAATCCCTCTTTTTTGTTCCTCATTTGACATGATCTAAAGGCCCTTTACCTTGCTAGGGGAATACTTTACATATCATTGTCCTTCCTGGAATCCCAGATGTGGTCTGACTTATCTCATAGGACAGCAGGTCTTTCCCAACCTGGCCACTGTGCCTCCCTTTGGGTAGCCTCCTGCTGACTCATGTTTAGTTTGTGGTCTAAAAGACCCAGAATTGCTTTGTAAGTAGTCATGCCTCTCCATTCTTGGACTTGAAAATTTTGGTGATAGTGGTTTTGTTTTATTCACATATAAAGATTTATCCATCTGTGGCTCAATGAAAGGATTCCTGGATTAGGAACTAGAACTTGGGTTCTAGTTTGGACTCTGCTTTTTATGTGACCATCAATGAGTTTCTTGTCATTTGTTGCTCTTAGATTAGGAGCCAGGTCTGTAAGTGTTAGTCAATATAGTACTCTATAAGATCTAGTTTCAGATAAGTTAGATCTGTTTCTATTTCTCCTTGATCTGTTGCCATATATAGGCTAAGACAGACAGCACTGATAACACAGATTGTCTAGAGAACCTACAAGCAACTTATCCACATATTTAATACAAATGTGTACAACCACAGAAGAATATTATTTAAGTGGAATTAGGAAGAAACTGCTACTTATCAAAAGCTTTAGAGAGGAAGTAGAGATTTCAGGAGCTTTTGGTGAATGAAATTGAACTTGGCAAATTGGTCTGAGGAGAGAGTTTCTCGTAGATGTGGGAATGGAATGGTTTTATTGGGGCGTATGAGATGTTCAAAAAGACTTGATACCTCTGGGGTAAGGGCTTGCCGAGCCCTTTTCAGGGCTGCTCATTCACCTTTGGTATTCACCTTTCACCTAACTCTGACCTATAGCTCCAAGAATCTGTAGTATGCAAAACCGCTAACACCCCAATAAAATGACCTCGGCAGAATTGAAGGCAGTTGACAAGGTCTAAACCTATCAGTGAGTGAGGGGGATATCTACCTCTAAGCCTGTGAAGAATGTCTAGGAATGGGAGGATGAGAACAATTTGTTCCAAAGGCCATGAAGGCAGCTGAAGCAGGTTCTGTGGAGTGCTTAGAGCTTGGACAGACATAGAATACTCCAAGGTCATCTAGTGCATCCTGGGCCATTGCCAGAAATTCTGATTTTTGTCTTGCCACTGGACTTGGATGACTTTGGAAGAGAATGAGGCTAACTGTACAACTCTTTCATGTTCAAATCACGACATCACCTAGTGATGTCATTGAACCTCTTCAAAAATAAAGGATGAGCAATAACAATTAAAGAAATTTTGGAAGAAGAAAAGAAGGGTGTTTTAGGTAAGCTAAGATGGATGGTGATCAGAGTTCTGATTAACAGAGTGAGCCCCAAAGTCATTGGAGTTGCTACATATGGGGTTAGCAACAAGAAAAAATATCCGGCAAAACTGTCACAGACTGAATAGAAGTAAGGATAGAGCCTGCAAAAGGAAAAGATTTACCCAAGTAAGGAGCTCAGAAGAACCTGGATAAAGATTGTACTTAGAGGAATCAGTGGAATTGCAACGGAATGAAGAAAAAAGAGGCAGAGCTGAGAGATCATAGAAGCACATGGGCATTGTACTTCAGACAGGAACCATGCTGGTGCAATACTAGTTCAGTGTTTCTGGGAAGACTCTCATCTTAGGTGCTACAGAGTCAAGATTCCATTGCCATATTTGAGTCAGACCCACTAGTGGTTGAATCATAAGTCTCAATAGCAGTTTTTAAAGATATTCTCTAAGAATATTACACTTGAAAACCAGGATCTTTCAAAGTTCTGATTTGATCTTGAAATGGGCAGTGGCTTTTGTCCCACCCTTTTTTCTCTCTTTGAAACAAAAATATCACCTTTTTTCTACCTGTTTCAAAAAGATACATGTTAGGTTAGCATGAGAACTCATTCAACATCCATTTATTGTTTGAGGTTCTAGGTATTAGGGGAGGATGAGAGAATTTTTGTCTTCATGAACTTAGAATAGAGAATATATGTATAAGTAACTAACTTTAAGGTTGAATGTTGGAGTTTAATGAGAAATAAAAAGTTCTAAAATAGTCTAGAGCAGTGATGGGCAAACTTTAAAGATGAGTCAAAGGAAAGGAAATGCTCATCTGTCATCTGTTTCTAAGGCAACTCTTTAGAAGTTTTATTGTATTGTATCCTACTCATTGTATTCGACAGATTAGGAATAATGTTGGTGGCAGGATAGAACTTCAGGGTGCCTAATCTAGCCCACAGGCCATAGTTTGTCCATCACTGGTCTAGAGGAGATGGAGACATTTTTTTCTAACTGGAAGGATCAGAGAAGATAGCTAAGAACTGGAAAAGCTAAACAGCATTCCAGGCAGAGAGAATAGTATGAGTAAAGGCTTACACATAAAGAATTTCAGAGAAGGCTTCCATATTAGGACATAGCAATTTAGTTGGAAGGTAAAGTATATGAGTAGTGTGGCTAATAAGGTTAGAAAGATTCATTGTGACCACCCAAATCATGGAGAGCTTCAAATGAAGAGTTTGATTTTTATTTAGTTGGCAAAGGGATCTTCAAAGGTTTTCATGACAGAGCTTTTGCTTAGGAAGATTAATCTGCTAACAGTAATTAACTGGCAGTGAATTCACAATTTACACAAGTTATTTTCTCCTCTAGCCCTAAATTTACTCAGGTTCCAGAACTTTGGGATATTTGAGGCCTTGGACTTAATGCACTAGCAAAGGAGAACCCATAAAATAATTACAATTTTGCTCCTAGAAGAGAAGTATTTAATAGATATAATCAAAATATGTAATATATATAGGTAGGTAATGAACTTGCTAATCTAGTATAGGTTAAAGCCAGGCACTATTCTTGGAATTCAAGTTACAAATATAAAGAATTCCTACTTTCAAGGAATTTTCACTGTAACAAGCACATGATCCATAGGCTGTTGGGAATTCTTAGCTCAATAACATAACAAATCTATCCATAATGAATTCTATACAATAATTTCCACTAATCTTAAAGAGTGAAAGCACACTCTGTGTTCCTTTTGCTTTTGTCTTTGTTATTCTAAGCACTTAGCACAGTATCTGGCACATGATAATGCATCTTTAATTATGCATATTGATTAAGAGAATGACACTATTACCTCTTCTCTTAGACTTTCTGGACTGTATCCACATTGGGGAGGGGGGGCAGGTGAAGCAGAGGAGAGGCTGAAACAGCAAGTGTTTGCTGTGTAGCTCAGCTCCAGCTTAGAGCAGCCCTGGGTCAGCAAGCAAGGTTGGGAAGGAGGTCCCAAGTTCTTCTGGCTACCAAGAAGAAGAGGAAGAAAAATGGAAACAGAGTTTTCAGGCTTCTGCCCTCTTTGTAACAGCTGAACAGGGCAAGAGAATGATGGCCCAAACTCCAGAAGCTGTCTGCTTTTAGTCATACCCATCTCATTCATATGTTTGTTTTCAGCACCATCTTCTTAGAGGGGATACTGAGCTCATGCAAGTTGAAAGCCATGCTCTCAGAAGCCAAATTAGAAAGGAATCCAATCCCCGTTAAGTTAGCTCAATCATCTCCTTTATCAGGGTCCATTACTGTATGATTCAAGAAGGTCCTGCTCTCACTCTGATAGGAAGCCACCACCTCAAGTTTGACTGATTGAGGAATGTTCCTGTACTAGTGTAGTTGGGGTTGGTGGGAAGAAAGGTTTTTCTACCCTTCTCTTTAAGCTAGAAAATATTAACTAGATCTTAAATACAGCATTGCCAGCACATCATGATAGTATATAGGAGGGATTAAAGGCAAATTATTTATGAGTGTGTTATAATGAAAATGTAAGAGGGAAAAGGGGTTTTTGGTTGGACATACTAATATTTAAAGGTGTGGTCGCCAAGGAACTGAATAAATACCAATTCCTAAAATGATTTTAGTAATTTATTTACAAAATATAGGAGAGAGCGGAAATAGAGAGATGAGAAGAGGGTAGAGTAAGAGATTTGTATTCAAGTCTGGGCTTTACTTGGCAGGGCTCCAGAGGCCCAACCAGAGCCTAAAAGTCAATTAACAAGGGGTTTAGCCACAAGGGCTTCTCCCAATCAAGGGAGCCTCCCAGACGCTAGTACCTCCTGGGAGGTTAAAGGAGTCAGCCTTCTTCACTCACCACATGTAGTTCTAAGAGAGAGATTTAAGAGCAGTCTCACCAAGGTCTCAGGGTCCCAGATCCAGGGCTCCTCCATGTCCAAGCAAGAACCAGAAGAGAGCTCCTCTCCAGATCCAAGAAACCAACTAGAAGAACCAAGCTGAACTCACTGAACTCTTTCTTAAAGGGGCTTCTTTTGCGTCACTTCCTGTGCCTTCCTCCTAGTTTACGTATCCAATCACAACAGATGCTTTTCTTAGGACTGCCCAAGACCTCCCAACTTGTGAGTTAAGTGGAGTTGTTTACACTTTTGGTGATGTGATAATTAGATTAAGTCTAGATTTAATCACCAAAGGTGAGAGCACCTCCAATTCTGGGAGGTCCTAACCCACATGTGCTAGAGTGAGTGACAATCAGAATCAACTGACTGCCCCCTGGGCGGTCTATGAGAAGTGTCTGTTGTGATTGGACATGCAAATTAGGAGGGAGGCACAGGAAGTGATGCATAAGTGACTCCTTTAAAAGGAGAAGGTCCTCGGTCAGCTGGGAGCTTCTGGTGAAGTAGCTAATGAAGGAGCTCTTCTGGTCTGAGAAGGAGTGGTGAGACCTTGGTGAGCCTAATTTAAATATCTTCGTTTGAATTCTACTTGGTGAGTTTAAAGACTGAATCTTCCTGAACTTCTCTTAAGAAACTTCTTTTAATAGACTCTGTGAATGAATTTTTGCTTCATTCACCTTCAGGCCTCTGGCCCTCTGACTCTGGCTGAGGGTTAAGTAGATCTACCTGGATTAATTAGAGGATTGTAGTAAATTACCTACTGGGTTAGATTCTTATTTCCTTATTTCCTCTCTTCTTAATTGTAAATAAACTTACATAAAAGTCACTTTTGACTTGAGATTATTCTTAATTGAGGATTGATAATAGTTCAATTCTCTGGCGACCATCTTTTAATATATTGAACCCAAAAACCTCTTTTTCCCCCTTACAGTGATTAGATTTGAGAATGGGCAAGGTAGATTTAATTTCATTATCACAAGAAGGGGCAAAGGGGATTGAGAGCCAGGCCTAGGAATGTTGGAGGTCCTGGGTTCCAATGTGACCTCAGACACTTCCTATCTGTAAGACCTTGGGCAAGTCACTTAATCCCCATTGCCTTGCTCTTAACCTTTCTTCTGCCTTAGAACCAATACATAGTATTGATTCTAAAATGGAAGTTAAGGGTTTAATAAATGAATGAATGCAGAAATTAATGCAGACTTAAACTGGGATGGTGGCATTAGGAATCAAGAAGGGGGGCTGGTTCTGAAAAACTTTAGAAATAGAAAAATTCAAAATATGAAACATAGCAAAATTAATTAGGGGTGTGGAGGAAAAGGGAGAGGTAAAAATCCATAAAGACATTGAAGTTTTAGACCTGGGTGATTGGAAAAGTAGTGAATAAGTTAAGGAAAATAGAGGGTGCAGGTTTTAAAGAAAGATGAATTTTACTTTGAACATGCTGAGTTTGAGAGGTCAGTGTACTAGCCTGGTGGGAACATCCAAGAGCTAGTTGACCCTTCAATTATGTTGCTTTAGAGAGAGAGGTTAGGGCTAGAGATATCCCTTTGGGTCTTTTCCTCTTAGAGGTGATAGTGGAAATGGTTGAAGTAGAGGTGATTCTGAAGGAAGAAGAGATAATTAAAAAAAAAAAGAGAGAAAAATTTATAAACCTCAGACTCCCGATGATTTTATAGTATAAATCTATTGTGCTTTCATTAGCTGTATTCTGTCTTTGGTTTCCTTGTAGATGATGACTGGCAGGAAGCACATGAACGCCTGGCTGAATTGGAAGAGAAGCCAGTGGTGGCTGTTGAACAGACAGGCAATGGAAGCACTGATGAGATGGACCTGCTGGGAGACCATGAAGAAAACCTGGCAGAAAGACTCAGTAAAATGGTGATTGACAATGAACTGGAGGACCCAGCTATCATGAAGGCAGTGCAGACCAGGCCTGTTGTGCAGGTGAGTGGATCACCAGGCTCTGAGGGCTTGGAGGTAGATTCTCTCTGGTACTTCCACCTAGACAATGTAATTGAATGATGTCTTAAGTTTTGTAACTTTTTACTGTGCTCTGAGGTTCTTTATATGCTTGATACTAAAAGTGAATAAAGAATAAAAAGGCTTCCACAGTAGGCCTGCCTACATAAAAGACTGAGGGGTGAAATATGTTTTCTTAGATTGTTGAATGCTCTGGATCCTCTTTCAGATGAAGAGAATAAAGCAGCCAAAGAATTCATATTGTTCTAATGTTCCAAAAATTATTCATCTCTTTTCCTTTTTTGTGCCCCCAGCCCGGAGGTCTCAATTCCAGCATTTGGGATGGCCCTGCAGTTCTGAGACGAATACGAGGACCACTGCTTGCTCAGGTAGTGTATGTAATTGCATTAATAATCCAGAGTACACAGGTAGTTTACTATTGTGAAATATATCATTATTTTAGCAGAATGTAGCTCCTTGAGGGCTTGTCCGTATGTCCCCTATTCCTTGCAAAAATCTTTGGCACATGATAGGTCCTTAAAGCTCAATTCAACAAACATTTATTAAGGCATATTGAAACATGAGATGTGGTAGTGACTGCAAAAAACTTGTCTGGTGTAGTATTTGTTCCCCAATTTGAGGTATTTTTTGGTGCCATTTAAATTTAGTTTAACCACTCACCACTATAACTATGCCACTGGTTAGGATCATGTTGTCTCAAAGTGTCTTAGTATCTCTGGAAATTACTAAAGCATTTGCATGTGCAGTTTTCTAATTGCTTTGTTTTTCAATCAGGAAATGCCCACAGTATCTGTGTTAGAATATGCCTTGCCTCAGAGACCCCCACAGGGTCCAGAAGAGGAACGGGACCTTTCTGAGCGGGCGTTACCAAGACGTTCCACATCTCCTGTCATTGGGAGCCCCCCTGTCAGAGCAGTCCCAATAGGCACTCCACCTAAGCAGATGGCTGTACCCAGCTTTAACCAGCAGGTATGTCTCATTCACAGGCACTCAGCCCAGGATAATGGGAATCTGGGCAAAATCATTTAGTGGATTTGTTCTGGGAGGAGGGGGGAAGATTTTGGTAGGCACTAAATTAGAAAGGAAAATAGCCAATTTAGAATAAAGAAGAGAAAGATGCCCCTATCATCCATTGCTGCTGCTGCTGTTATCTTATAATTGAAAACAAATAGGTTACCACTTAATGATATTTTAAAAAATATTTTGGTGACTATCCAAAACACTACCAAATAAATAAAGGCTGGGGGGAATGGGAACACACAGTGCTGTCCACATCCCTTTGTACCCTTAAGATGTCCCTGCTTTCCCTAGAGCCTGTGCAGTCCTGTTCCATAGACTTTCCTCCACCTGAAACCAGCAGCTGAAAAGGAAGGCCCATTTGGAAGGTATGGGGGGAGGGAGGTACTGGTATGGCCCAGCCAGGATTACTTCTATCTGAAACAGTAGAAACAATCACAATGTATCATAAAGCTGCTGAGCATGGAGGCCATATCAGAATATCACAAAGTCTCCAGAATGGGGCTTAGTTAATCCTCCAGCTTTCTTATCCATTCCCTTTCCCTAACAGTTTTCCAAAATGTGCCATCATGGGAGTGAGAATTTGCAAGTCCAAGAATTTGCTAGTACCTCCCTCAGCATGGAAGGGGTGGGGATACTGGAGAATTAGCTAAATCTCCCTCAAATAAAATGGGCACATTATCATTTGTGAGAGAGAAAAGATAGGAGGTCCATTCTTGAACCTGTTTAGAAATAGGGCCATCGATTTCCATTTTACTTCTATGCCAAAATCTAAGGGGAGGGACACTTAGAGTAGGTGAAAGAAACTGACTTGGGTCAAAGACCAGTTCCATGGGATTTCTTTTTTCCCAACAGATTCTTTGTCCGAAACCCGTTCATGTTCGTGCCCCAATGCAACAGCGATATCCTGCTCCCTATGGCGAGAGGATGTCTCCAAACCAGCTCTGCGGTGTTGCGGTATTATACTTGACTCCTTTCTTTGGGATATGTGTGCATGTGTGCCTATGGATATGTATCCTCCACCATCTTCTGCTGCCCATTACCACCGCCACATCCTGAATTTCCATGTGTCCTTTCCACAACCTCTCAACCTCAATTTTTTAATCTTAAAAGGGCCATGAAGCCTCCTACAATTCATGCTACTTCTACTTTCTCTTCTTTATAAATCCAGGCTCTATCGATTAGATCATCTTGCCTTTAAAGCTTTCTTTAACCATTTGCTTCTTTTTTTTTTTTTTTAAACCCTTACTTTCCAGCTTGGAATCTATACTATGTATTGGTTCTAAGGCAGAAGAGTGGTAAGGGTAGGCAATGGGGGTCAAGTGACTTGCCCAGGGTCACACAGCTAGGGAGTATCTGGGGCTAGATTTGAACCCAGGACCTCCATCTCTAGGCCTGACTCTCAGTCCGCTGAGCCACCCAGCTTCCCCCCATTTGCTGCTTCTTATTAAATAAACAGTTTCCCTTTCTATAACTCAAAGTACCATTCTTTCACCATTTTGTTTCTCTGAGGAGATAGCCTGAGAACCTGAGTATCATGTTACTCAATTTATATTATTTACATATGACCCAAGTATGTTTTGTGTTCCTACTGAATGGATATATTTTTTTGATTGATTTTTTTTTTTTAGTTTAGAATAAACTTCAATTTTCTACTTTATTTTCCAGAACTCTTCTCTTTTGGGCCACCCATTCCCTCCCAGTGTCACACCTGTTCTCAGCCCCATTCAGAGAGCACAGCTTCTAGGAGGAGCACAGGTAAGGCTGTGGCTATTCTTGTCTTGCTAGTTTAGGCCTCTCACTTTCTTTTCTAAGGATGTACTATTTGGTCTTTGTTACCTCTGTCACTGCTTAGCATATTCTCTGCTTTGCTTTTCCCAGTAAAGATATTGATGGAGAGAATATTCACTCTTTGGTGGATAAAAGTGTACTGATTCATTGGTATAAGATCCTTCATAGCTGAATTAAAGTTTTTGTTCCTTTTTGTGCCTGCAGCCTGGACGGATGTCTCCTAGCCAATTTGCTCGTCTCTCTGGATTTGTGAGCAGTCCCCTTGCTTCCATGAATCCCAAGTTGCTTCAAGGACGGGTTGGGCAGATGATTCCCCCAGCTCCCGGCTTCCGTGCCTTCTTTGGCGCACCTCCACCAGCTACACCACCCCCAGCCCAACAGCATCCCTCCTGCCCAGGACCTCATCTACAAAACCTAAGGTAACTAAAATATTTCATCTTGGCTTGAGTATAGCATATATATGAACATCATTTGATGCTCACTGCATTTTTCTGGATTGACAGGATATAGCAGTCTCACTTGCACTTAGGACTTTCTGGAATGAGAAATTTAGCCAGAAAGATATATACCATTCTAGCACTTCACTTAAGTGTCAGGACTGCCTTTAGGAGATGAGTATGTGTGATTTAAACTTCAGGGTCTTCCTTTTCAGATGCTTTGATATCACTTCACAACCAAGTCTCCTGAAGTCAATGAAGACGTATAACTCTTCCTTAAAGTGATGTCCCCTTAAAAATTTGAACTAGTTAACCACCTCTCAGTTGAGTAAAGAGCTTGCAGGGGAAATGACTGTCTTGACATGAGAGTACTTCCTATCACTTGGATGATTCAGGGAAGTTATTTTTGTTTTTTTCCATAGACCTCAGTCCCAGATGTTTAGACCAGACACGACTCATCTTCACCCACAGCACCGTCGACTCTTACATCAGAGACAGCAACAGAATAGAAAGTGAGTAACATGTTCTTCTGAATTTGGAGGATGTTAATAGAAGAGTGTTGTAGTGAAATTAGGGAAAGTGGAGGTGACAGGCAGAGAAAGGATTCTTGACAGACCCTGAAGGACAACAGCCATGAGATCTCCGTACCACTCAGTGGACCTCTTTACCTTCTAGCTTTCTCTTACTCTTAAATACCATCAAAGGGTGGGATTCTGGATAGGATAGAATTAGGCAGCTGGGTAAAGTTAGGCAGAGATCAGTATAGAACTCTGTTGGACCTTGGTGGGAGGGAATTCAGATAGTTTATCCCATTCCCTTCCCTTACCTGCCTCAGTTAAATAATAAAACCCTGTTGTTACCTTATCAGTCTCTCCCTGAATCCTTTCTGAGATCTATAGGATTTTAAGCTACTGGCCTAAGCACTATCAAGAACCTAGAAATCATTTAATATCTTTCAATCTTTATACCACCAACCTACTAATAGTCATTTAGCCACCCACATTTATTTATTTATTTTTTTAGTTGGTGAGCCAGGTAGGATTTTCAAGAGATATTTCTACTTTACACTGATTGTTTTGACATCTGGTGAAATGCCTTTGTGAACTTTGTTGATCAAATAACAATAGCAAAGATAGTACTAAAAATCATCACCCTGACACAGCAGTTTAAGGTTTACATAGTATATTACATATGTGAGCTCATTAGATACTCACAACAACTCTGTGAGGTAGGTGCTGTTATTATCCCCATTTTTCAGATGAAGAAATTGAAGCAGATCAAGCTTAAATGGCTTTGTCAAGGTCACACAGCTAGTAGGCCATGTTTTAATTTTAAAATCTGAGGCCAAGACCCTGGGCAAGTCACTTGACCCCCATTGCCCACCCTTACCAATCTTCCACCTATGAGACAATACACCGAAGTACAAGGGTTAAAAAAAAAAAAAAATCTGAGGCCAAGTTTTATCTCGGGCTTCCTGAAAATACATTTTTCCCTTTTGTGCATCTGTGAAGAAAAGGGGGAAGAAAGCATTGAGGAAAGAAGGAAGGAGGAAGTCCAACATGTTCACCTGGACAATACAATATAGGACAGTAAGATTCTTACTGGCTCAGGTATAACCATACTGTGGGCCTTAGTGGGCAGAGTAGTGCTCATGGGTTCTGAGATCTGGGTTCAAATGCTGGTTATAGCACATTTTAGTTGTGTGACCAGAGGCAGATCACTTAACCCCCAGAGACTCACTTTCCTCAGTTACATAAGAATCTGATATTTATACCACCTGCCTTGCAGGACTTTTGTAAGATGAGTGCTCTGAAAATCTTCAAGGACTTGTCTTCTTATAAGAGTGCTGAGCAAGGAATTGGGTGAACTTAGGAAATTTGTTCAGTTATTTAGAAGAAATATTCTTTGTAAATTTGAATCTTCAAAATTATTGTTACATGGCATAGGCTTCATCTCTAATTTCCATAAGTCTTAGTACTAAAATAACATATTCTGCTTTTCCTTGGCAATCTTTAAAAAATATTTATGATGCTCAGGCATTCGGTCCTCTGACTTTTATGCTGTTCTCTGTTGGCTTAGCTCTGTTTCTGGCCTCCTTTCTGGAACCTTGCTCACCTGACTTTCATTTCTTCCTGCCTGCTTGATTTTTGTCACCTTCTTGCTTTCACTGGTGTCTCCCTTCTTGCTGACATTGCCACAGACCCAGAAGAACAGAGAGTATTGTCTATAAAAGTGAATCTTCATTTATGCAAGTTGACATGTTACTTTCAAAACTACTATGCTTCTCCATGTTCTCTTCTGAACTTGCTTTTGTTCCCTTCTGTGCATGTGTGACAGTGTTTCAACAGCTCTTTTTTTTAAACCCTCCTCCAATTAAAAAACCAAGAGAAAGAAGACAACCAAAAAAGCTTAGCCAAGACATCCGAATCCACACAGTGGCCATGACCAAAGTTGGGGCTCTTTCTGCACCTCATGTCATCACCTCTCTGAAGCTTTGTCCTGGTGCCTTCCCATGTTTGCTCGTTGCTTTGTTTGGAGTTCTTAAACCTGTCCAAGATGATTTTCTTTAAAATATTTCCCTTATATAAATTGTTCTGATTCTGTTCATTCTGCATCAGTTCATACTATTCAGTATTTTCTGAAATCATCTCATTATTTCTCATGGCACAATATATATCTCATCACAATCACAAACCATGATGAGTTCAATCATTCCCCAGTTGAAGGGGAATTCCTCTACCCACCCCCTCTTTTAGTATCCCTTTCAGGATTTAGAGGTTTTGTTTGTGGCTGTTCCATTCCTTGTATTTTCCTCCCTCTTATAGTGTACACACACATACCCACATATATACACAGAGTGAGATTTATCTGATTTTACTTTTCCATAGCTCCTTCCTCTATGTTTGTAAATTCTTCTCACACACCTCAACTATGAGAAATAGCAACTTATGTCCCTTTCTTCCTCCTTCCTACACTAATTAATTCTTCATTCTCTTTCCTCTTTTTTAAAACTCTCAGAACAGAAGCCATCCCCATGTCTTCTGTTAAGGTTCTGATGGGCCCTTCTTTATTCTCCTTCATTAGAACATTAACTCTTATAATAAATTACTATATTTGAGAGAGGTGAGGTGGCAAGGAATGATGGACCAAGATGTATGTGTGTGTGTGTTTCTATCAGTTCCTCTTTCAATGTGCCACTATTACTGGACAAACTGAGGGAATTTCTCTGAAATGGTGGCTGATCAGGAATGGGAGCCGGCTCTGATCACTAATGGGAAGGCTTATGAGCAGATAAGCACAGGCCCTCTCCAAACAAAAACCTCCCACTTGACTGAACAAGGGGGTCTTGTTCAAAATGGAATTGGAGTTGAGCAGCTAACTCAAAGACCCCTTTCCCCCTCTTTGCCCCATGAATTGACTCCTCCTTTGATCTGACTGCAAGTTATTTATTAAAGCTTAAACAAGGTAGCTGGTGAAGGAGGATAGACCAGTGATGGGCAAACTACGCGGCGGGCCAGATGGGGCCCCCTGAAATGTTCTATCTGGCAGTGGGACATTATTCTTAATCTGACAAATACAATGAGTAGGATACAATACTATGAAACTTCTAAAGAGTTGCCTTAGAAACAGACTGACAGATGAGCATTTCCTTTCCTTTGGCCCCCTCTTTAAAAAGTTTTGCCCATCACTGGGATAGAGGAAATCAAGGGAAAACTCTAAAAGGTCTGTGCCCTCAAGGTCCTTCCCCTTGGGGAGCCAAATGGTTCAACCCAAAGGTTCACCTTCCCATCCCCTTAAATCTGGATTCCTATCTATGATCTAAGCTATAGTAATTAAGGTAGGGTCCCTTGTAAGGCAAGGTATGGGTAGTCTCTTCAGGGTCTGTTCCCAGAGTCCTAGACTCAAATCTGGAGATCTCAATCTCCTTTTGATGGCAAGATGGCTGACTAGAACAATAGGCTTTTGGGATATCTGTTCAAGAAACCCTTAGGATTTGGCTCTCAAATCAGCCACAAGTGAGCTTCTCCCCAACTTTCGCCTTGAGCTCCCCAACCAAAAGCCCCTCCTTCCAGGATTCTTTTTCCCATGATCCTTTGCTTCCTCCAACTGACGATTCTATCGGTTAGCATGCAATATTCTAAAAGCTTACTTTCACCCCCAACCTGCCATTACATTCTACATCAACATAAAACCCCTTTCAGTTGCTTAAATAAATTTCCTTTTCCTAGGTTTCTCCAAACTCTTGTGTTTATATTTCAGAATTCCTGCTCAGCTTTGGTCTTTTCATCAGAAATTTTTGGAAGTCTTTTATTCTTTTAAAAGTCACTTTTCCCTTGTAGAATTATACTCACTTTTGCAAGGTAACTTACCCTTAATTATCTCTTTTGCCTTATGTACTATTTTATTCCAAGATATTTCATTTTAAGTAGAAACTGCCAGGTCTTGGGAGGTTTCTTAGAATTCAAGCTGCTTCTTTCTGAATCCTTTATATTTTTTGGAAGTTCTAGATTTTGGCTATGATATTTCTAGAACTTTTCCTTTTAATTCTTAAGTTTTGGGGGGGGGAGATGATCAGTGGATTCTCTCTATCTTCACTTTGCCTTCCTAAACAGTCTTAGGGCATAATTTCTTTTTATAAATAACCCTTACCTTCCATCTTAGAATCAATACTGTTTATTTATTCCAAAGCAGAAGAGCAGTAAGGCCTAGGCAATGGGGTTAAGTGCCTTGTCCAAGGTTACACAGCTAGAAACTATTCTAAGAACAGACTTCAGTCAAGGACCTCCCAACTCTAGGCCTGTCTCTCTATCCACTGAGCCACCTAGCTGTACCCCCTTGCCTTTGGTTTCTGACTGACTTCCACCACCTGAGTTAGGTCCTGGATTTTTGAGATTCGGAATGTTAGATTTTCAGGGCTCTCCTTAGTGTTAAAGATCAAGGTACTTGGGAGCCTCTGGCTGCCTGGGCTTTCCCAGTCTTGAGTGCTGTTTTGGACATGGGGCTTTCCAGATGCCCATCCTGGGACTTTCAGGCTTCTCTAGATCCTTCTCTGGAGCCCTCTAATCTTGTTGCCTCCAAACATAAAATCTTGCAGGCCACTCAAGTCTGTGACCCTTCATTGGCTATGCAGGGAGGCTGAGCTTGTTTACTTTTGTTGGTGCTATCTTTGCTGGCAGCATACTTTCCTATTGCCTTAAGGCATCTAGCTAGAAGAAGACACTTGTTTATTTTCACATTGTATTTCTTGATCATTATTGGGGTGGTATGAAATTCAGATTTTCATTAGGCATTTAGGGCAACTTTATTTGACTTGGGCAGCCATCTTGTTCTGGAGAGTTCATCGATTTATTTGATATTCAGAGGATACTGAATTTCTTTACGTAGATGCACTAATATCAAAAAGCATCTTGTTTCTTTCTTTCTTTCTTTATTCCCCACCTCCCACCCCACCCCCTTCTGTCTTCGTATTGGTTTGGTTCCAACACAGAAGAGCAGTAAGGGCTAGGCAACTGGAGTTAAGTGACTTGCCCAGGATCACATAGCTAGGAAGTGTCTGAGGCCAGATTTGAACCTAGGACCGTCTTTAGGCCTGGCTCTCAATCCACTGAGCCACCCAGCTGCCTCCTTGGTGTATTTTTCTTGATCAGTTAGATCAGCCTATGTGCCAGTGGCTGTATAACGTTTCCTACTTCCATCCTTCATCTTTTGCTCATTCTGTTCACACCTTTGTCAAATCACATTTTTATCCTTCAAATTATTCTACAATTATTTGGCTGCATTTTCCCCTTCATTTCTATAATGCCTTGACATGAGTATAGCTGTGGTTCATTACCTACTATGCTATCTGTGTATGTGTTATTTTGTACTGTACTCTTAAACAGTAAGTAAGTATTCCACATGCATTGTTAACTGACTGTAAAGGTTTAGGTCTTAAAACCAGACAGTCTTATGGCCAAGTGACAGATGTTATGACTTGTCAAAGTCCTTGCTGGTCATACAGTTCAGTGAGTAATACAGTATTTCTTTAGGTGCTTAAAGAACCTTAATTTTGAAAAATTTCTTTTTCTGAATTTATCACAAAGTTTTGGAGTGAGTTGCCAAAAGATATCACCTCCTTTTTATCAGGAGGATAGTGGAGACTTGAGTTGGAAAGAAGCATTAATAAGTTCAATACACATTTCTTAAGGGTTGATGCTATACTAAGGCTCATGGTAGGCATCAGGTATGCTGAAACAAATGAGCCATTGTTGCTCTCCAGGAACTAATATTCCCCTGGTTCACATAATAGTGAGTGGCAGATAGGCTGCCTAGGACTCTGTTTACAGACATTTTTCTCTTTATTGCCTATACTTATTCATTTCCTTTAAAAAAATAATGCAATTGTATTCTTTAACTTGGACTTGACTTTTCTTTAGGGGTTCATTCTCACTGCCAGAGAGGAAAATATTTCTTATTTATATATATATATATATACATTTTAAAATTTATTTTAAACATTCTTTTCTTTTTTAGATTTTGAGTTCCAAATTTTCTCCCTACATCCCACTCCCTTCCTCATACCATGAGAAGGCAAGCAATATGATATCAGTTATACATGTGAAATCATCTAAAACATATTTCCACATTTGCCATATTTCAAAAAAAGATAAGAAAAACAAATTTGAATGAGAAAGTTAGACTTAAATTTGCATTCATAGTCATCATTTCTCTCTCTGATGGTGAATTATATTTTTTCCTCATGTGCCCTTGGAATTATTTTGGATAATTGTATTGATCCAAGTAGCCAAATCTTTCACAGTTGGGCATCCTTATAACATTTGTTACTGTCCACAACGCTTTCTCAGGTCTCGTTCATTTTCCTTTGGTTTACATAGGTCTTGCCATGTTTCAGCACCGTAATGTACCATCACAATCAAATCTCACAACTTGTTCAGCTATTCCCCAATTAGTAGCATCCCCTCAATTTCCAGTTCTTTGGCCCCACAAAAAGCTGTCCTTTTCCTTTTTCCTTGATCTCTTTGGGATACAGACCCAATAGTGATATTGTTGGGTCAAGGGCATGCATAGTTTGAAAGCCCATTGAGTGTTATTCCAAATTGTTCTCCACAATAGTTGGACTAGTTCACTACTCCACCAACGGTCCATTAGTGTAACTATTTTTCCTAGAGAGAAAAATGTTCCTTTTTTTACTTCCTAAATTTCACAGCTATCAGTCTTGTTAAAGTTGTTAATCATAGTAAGTATAAACTAATGTTATATTTCTTGTTTTGAAATTGAGTTTATAGTTCCTAAAGCATTAACACTGTCATTCCGTATGTTTCTTGTGCTCTTGTGCAGTTATCAGGACTGTTAAAAGAATGATGATGAAACTCTTTATCTATAGATACAAAAAAAAGGAAATAACCCATTTTTGTCAGGCCAGTTATGAACCTGGATTAGAATTTAAGTCAGACTTTTCAAAGTAAATCTCATTTTGCAAATCTTTTTCCACCAGATTCTGGACTGTCTTTTGTTGATCACTTTAACTTAGATATTATATTTTTGAATTTGTAGTAACTAAATCCTTTTTCAGCTTTCACACTTTCACATAAAGCTAGGCCATGAGCCAACCCTTATTTTTTTCTCATAACTGTAAAATAAAGAAACTAGATATGAAGATCATCAAAAATCCTTCAAGTTCTTTTACATTCTTACCTTTAAAGGAATACAAGGAATTTCCTGCTTATATCTGTTTCTTTGCATTGTGCAGCCATCTCCCCTAAATTGACTTAATTACATGGCCTACCTAAAACCATTTTTTAAATAATACTGTTTATTTTCATGCTATTAAAAAGGTATATATTAATAGCATCAAAACAAATCAAGGTTCTTACCAATCCCAAATCTGTGAGTGAATTGAGCATATCTTTCTTTTCCTTAGTCAACATCGAAGTATAAATGGTGCAGCTGGAGATCGAGGTCACCGGAGCAATCATCAGGAACAGCTACGAAAGGACCCATATGCCAACCTTATGTTACAACGAGAAAAGGATTGGGTTTCAAAGATCCAGATGATGCAATTACAAAGCACTGATCCCTACCTAGATGATTTTTATTACCAGGTACATACTTTCTGCTGATTCTTTCTATGTATTTTTGGTTTTTTTGACCAATTAAATACTTAAATGAATTTGTGATTTTTTTATTGCTGTAGGTCTCCTTTCAGTAATGCAGATATTGAAACCTGTAATTGCCTTCTCATCCTGTGAGATTATTGCTCTTGTACCCCAGACACTCTATAGTAGTAGATCTACCCAATGCTCTGGAGACCTACATATTTTAACTTTCTCTTGATACCATAACAAACAGCATGTAGACTGTCTATGAGTTATCCTTCATTCTTTCTACACTGCTGAACCCCCTCTTTCCAAGAGTATATTTCTTGGACAATACTTTTCTTTTATGGCCCCATTCAAAAATAAGTGTCAGTGAAATTTTCTTTTGAAATCCCAAACTGGCTCTAGACTTGGTAAATTCTGTTCTTCAAGCTTAATGCTGATGTCTACTAGTCCTTGTAATGCAATGGAATGTTTTTGGTGCACATTTCAATTATTTTCGGTTGTCCTTTTCATTTTAATATATCAAGTCCCTTATGCATTATCTTTGCTCATCAGTATGGTTCATCCTTTAGATTACTTGACTTATTTGAAGAACCAGACTTTTGTTCTGGTAAGTGCCTGTCTTCCACTTCACATTCCTTAATCCTTATCCACCTCAACCCTGCCTCTGTTGTATCCTACTTTGTTCTTCCCTTTTGCCTTCTACAATTCCCTCCTTCTTTGTTTAATAGGCTTTTCTGTATTTTAGCTCTCTTCCTCTTGTTCCTCTCTCATCTGTTTTTGCCGAGACTTGGATCCCCATAGATGACACTACATCCCTGACCACTCCCTTCAGCACTACATACTCTTCCTTATATATCCCCTTGCCCTCTGGTTTTAGGAGAGTTGGAATACTTCTCACTCCCCATGGCCACTTCTAGAATCTCTCTTGACACATCAACTTTTTCCTCCTTCATGGTTCCTTCCATCTATATATACTATGGAGTTCAAATCCTAACGGAAGTTATTTGTCATCTATAGCATTCAGAATTCTTTGTCAAGATGTTCAGTACTGCTTGATCATATGGGTCGATGGAGATATGATTGGGGATGTAGACTCGATGATCACTCTAATGCAAATATTAATAATATGGAAATGGGTTTTGATCAGTGACACATGTAAAACCCGGTGGAATTGCTCGTTGGCTACGGGAGAGGACTGAGAGGAGGGGAGAGAAAGAACATGAATCATGTAACCATGGAAAAATATTCTAAATTAAATAAAATTTTTCAAATTATACAAAAAAAAAGATGTTCAGTACTAGAAAGTGCTTTTTTACTAGAGACTTTGGCATATGTTAATGAAGCTCCAGATTCCTTAGGCTTTTTAGGTACCATGAATGACCTCTATTCCATTTGACCTTTCACTTCACTAATGTATATTCCATTTCTATCAGTAAAACCTCGAAAAAAATGTTTTTTTATCTTATTAGCCTATCATTCAATACCTCCCTGTGCATCACCTCTCCTAAACTTATTTATCATCCAATACTTCCCTCCCCTCCACCATTGTCCTTGTTCTATCTTTACTTTTTTCCCTTTCTCAGTTTCTACCTTGTGATTTCAGCCCTATTGTACTCTAATCTCAAGTTCATCCTCTCGGTGTTCATAACCATGCCAGACTCTAGCCTAAGAGTATTCCTGCCATCTTCTCCACTCCTATTCACAAGATGCTGAATGGATTTGAAGGGGATCAATCAACCAAACTGACCAGGTCCACTACAAATATATATTTGCTAATGTCAGAGGGTCCTCCCCACAGCAAATTAATCCTTTTCCCCCATATCTAATTGATTCTCTCTTCCACTCAACACAGAAATTATTTAGAGGGTTTTTTTCCCTTCTCAAGCTTCCCACACTACCACCTCCACCTGCCTTCTAAGCCGAAGACTGGAAAGTACTTCCTCTCTTCTTTGGCTTTCATTTTCCTCAGTCAACTGAAGCTGCCATCTCCAAAGTTACCATTGTTCTCTTAATTGTCTGACTTAATGGTCTTTTCTCAGTCTTCATCTTTCTTAACCTCTCTGTGGCCTTTGACATTGTTGACCACCATGTCTTCTTGGATATTCTCTTTTCTCTGTGTTTTCATGAGACAGTATTTTTCTTGGCTCACCTTTTACCTGTCTGGACCTCTTATCGGTCTCTTTATTGTTTGATAATACATATCATGTCCCTCAATTATTGGCCATATCCCAGACTTTGTTCTGAGCCCTTTTCTTTTTCTTCACTCTCAGTTTGTGTCCTTATAAGCTCCCATGGACTTAATTATCGTTTTCATGCAGGTGACTTCCAGATCTGTGTTTCTAGCCTTATTCATTCCTTAGCCCAAATCTTCAGCTACTTATTGGACATTTCAAATGAGATGATTTCTTAAACTCATTATATGCAAAAGAGAATTCTTGATCTTTTCCCTAAAACTCACTCATCTCCCTAACTTCCCTATTTCTGTCAAGGGCACCATGATCCATTTGTACTGAGGGTTTGAAGCATTGGTGTTATGAACTCTTCACTGCCCTTCAGCCTACATATCCAGTCAGTTGCCAGGTCTTGTCATTTCTTCTTCCACAGTATTTCTCACATCTGTCCCCTTCTTTCCATTCAAACAATCACCACCCCATTTTAGGCCTTCATTGTCGTTTATCTGGACTACTGAAGTCACGTCCTGATTTGTCTCAGTGTGTTCTAAAGTCCAGATTTGATTATTCACTTAACTTCAGTCATATCTGACTCTTATGACCCCACTTGGGGTTTTCTTGGCAAAGCTCCTAGAGTGGTTCGCTATTTCCTTCTCCAGTTCATTTTACAGATAAAGAACTGAGGCAAATGGGCTGAAGTGACTTGCCAAGTGTCTGAGGCCAGATTTGAACTCAGGAAGATGAGTCTTCCTGATTCCAAATCCAGCACTCTATCCATTTTTCCACATAGCTACATAGTGCTTCTCAGTTAGGTGCAGGGTCCCCATTTTATCTCTAGGTTCAAACGTAATTGGTTTTAAAGCCCTTCACAACATGATCTCAAGCTGCCTTTCTAGTTTGGTATCACTCCCCCTCCTGCACCCTTTGGTTCAATCACACAAGCCTTTTTGTTTCTTATATACCATCTTTGGGGCTCTTCACTTCCTATTCCCTGGAATAGTTTCCCTCATCACCTCTGCCTTTTAGAATCTTTTGTTTCCTTCAAAATTTAGCTCAAGTCATATTCTTCATGAGACCTTCTCTGATTGTCCCCTGTTGCTAGGACTCCCCACCCACCCACACAGCCCCTGCCATATTCCCTCATATTTATTTGATATATATTTTCTTATGTATTTGTATGTGTTATCACTCCAATAAAACTGAAGATCTCAGAAACCAGTAGTTTATTTTTATCTTTGAATACCAAGACCTTTGTACAATGTCTGGCATCTAGTAAGTACTTCCTCAGGCTTGATGAAAGATTGAATTGATAACAGAGTAGATTTTCAGAGTTAGTTAAATAAAACCTGGAATATGAGTAAGCCAAACACTTATCCTGTCCAGACTGCAGCTTCCAGTGTGGCCCATTATTCTGAATCATTAACATTCGAAGGACCAGGCACATGTGTCAATTGGTACAAATAATATAATTTTGCTTTGAAATAAATTTTTCATCCTATCTATTTTCTTTGTTTTATAGATTAAAAAATAAATGTACTGTGTCGGTTGAAACAGCTTAAATTCAGGGCCTTCTTGTAATTAAAGATAATTTATAGTTCTTTCTGTTCTTTAGAATTACTTTGAGAAACTGGAGAAACTCTCAGCAGCTGAGGAAATACATGGAGATGGCCCCAAGAAAGAACGTACCAAGCTGATCACTCCCCAAGTGGCAAAGCTGGAGCATGCCTACAAGCCAGGTGAGTGGCTTAGCACCCCATTTACTCTTATTAGAGGCTGAGTGTTGAAAGTATTTCAGGGCTAACTAGGTTGGAGTTATACATGATCCTACAAGCCCTCATTAAACAGCAAGACATTAGTGCAATGAATGCATTTCCCATGACACCTTAAAATAAAGAGTAAATATTTTCAATTCTTATTCCACTGTGTGCTGAAGTTAAGGGTTTACATTATGGGGAAATTTACATTCTCAGAATTTGGACATAAAGGATCTTTTTTCTCAGAATTTGATGAGACAGTAGCATTTTCTTTAAAAGCTGTCTGCCAACATTGTTGTGGTTGTTTTGTTTTTATTTTGTTTTTGCAGTGCAATTTGAGGGCTCTTTGGGAAAGCTTACTGTCTCTAGTGTGAATAATCCTCGGAAAATGATTGATGCTGTGGTAACATCCCGGAGCGAAGATGATGTAGGTGTTAGCAGAACTGTCTACTTACAGAGATCTGGATTATCACCTTTCCTTCTTTGTGCCCTATCTGTGCATAACAGCAGGGGGGTGGAGAAAAGGCTTGTTATTTGTCTGACATTTGCCTCATTCTTGAGAGCATATCATGATTTCTTTGCTTCTGTCTCCCACCCTCATCTCTGTCTCTTTTTTATTCTCTTTGACTGTCTGTCTCTATACACACATATACACAGACACACGCACACATGGAATATATGTATTTACATACACATGCAGTTCCCATCACCTAGAGCAAATGTTTCCTAAGTAAGTTTTATGCCCTTTGGTGTATCTGCACTTGGGCACTGCTGGTTCATTTGTCTGTATCTCCTTTCTGTGGTATTGTTTAGTGTAGCTTCTTCACTTTCAGCAGACAAAGGTTCCCTGTTCAGCTCAATTTACACAGTCCTTTTGCCACACTGCCTGCAGGAAGATACTCAGTCTAAGCTTTGGGATGGGCTTGATTAAAGACATAGCACTGAGGCATCTGTCTTTTCTTAGGAGACCAAAGAGAAACAAGTTCGGGACAAGAGACGAAAGACTCTCGTTACAATTGAGAAAGTAAGTTCTAACAGTTATAATAACAATCAGCCACTGGCAGGAAATTGCCAGATTTTTATACACATGCACATATATAGAGCTTTTGAAAGCACTTCTGCACAGACACCCAACATGGGAAAGTACATTTATTAGAATCCCAGAAGGGCTCAGTAAATGACACCGGCTGGGCTTCAGTCACTTCTTGTTTGTTGCTTGCCAGGCCATTCTAGCAAGCGTAGCGGTTTGGAGCTTAATTAAGTACAATTCCAGAATTTCTGTTTTAAAACTTAGGCAAAGTGTAGACCTAATTTTCCTGCCGTTAGCCCTGTGGAGAAAAGGTAAGTAGGCACATGAGAGGAAAGTACCCTGTTGGGAAAAGTTCAGAGCGAGTTCCAGATGGAATAGAGACCTGTGGCCGCTCGTCGTCACCTGTTAGGTTGCTTCAGCTTCTGCCTAATATCTCTAGTGCTTGTGAGTTGGGTGGGGGCAGGGCTTGACAATGTGATGCCCTAACCCAGGGGCCTCTGGTTGTCCCCCTAGACATACAGTCTGCTCCTGGATGTGGAGGATTACGAGAGGCGCTATCTTCTGAGCCTGGAAGAGGAGCGGCAAGCACTGATTGAGGAGAGAAAGCAGAAGATTAGTGACATGTACGATAACCTGAGGGGGAAATTGCCTGGGCAAGAGAGGTAAGAGCATAAGATTAATAGGATCTTTGCTTCTTTTGTTCATGGAGATTTGCCTTTTTATCTGTCAGCATACACAGTCCCTTTTATTTTTTTAAACCTTCACCTTCCATCTTAGAATCAATACTGTGTATTGGCTCCAAATCAGAAGAAGAGCAGTAAGGGCTAGGCAATGGGGGTTAAGTGACTTGCCCAGGGTCACCCGGCTGGGAAGTGTCTGAGGCCAGATTTGAACCTACGACCTCCCGTCTCTAGGCCTGGTACTCCATCCACTGAGCCACCCAGCTGTCCCCTACAGTGCCTTTTAGAACAATTGTTTCCCCTAAATCAAGGTATACATTAAGCTGTAGTGGATTTCATAAGGCCAAACTCGCCTGGCAGTAAGCCTTTTCTAGAGTTGGATTGAGAATAGCATTTTTTATTGTGGAGAAGCAGAAATGAAGAAGAGAGATTAAACATGGCAGGGGTGCTTGTCTGATAATTCAGGAAAAATGCTTTTTTCCTACCACTTCCTTCAGGTTCAGGAATCAACATAATGGCACTGAAAAACTTAAAAGGAGGATTGGACCCTATATGAAGTGAACTAGCTCCCTATTTTTACCATGAGGATTTTTCCCTAAAAAGTATTCATACAGATAGACCCTGTAAGGAATCAACATAAAGTTTGCCTCTGAGTCTTTTGACAAAGATAACAAATAAAATGGCTCAGTACATAGGCAAAAGCATTTCATGCCTAGATGTTTGGATTGGGTTTTTTTTGTTTGTTTTGTTTTTTTCATTTTTTTTCTTTGAAGGAAAGAGTAGGTTTTGACCCACTTATATAGTAAAAGAATCACAGTAAAGTGATCTCATAAGATATTCAGTTGACAGTATTCTTAATGGAATTCAGGAGCTCACTATACTCTTGATTTTTATTTAATTTTAAATCCTTTCTCCTTTTACAGACCAAGTGATGACCACTTTACACAGATCATGTGTATCCGTAAAGGGAAGAGAATGGTTGCCCGAATTCTTCCTTTCTTGTCCAAAGAGCAGGCAGCTGACATCCTCATGGCAACAGCCAGGAACCTGCCCTTTCTGATCAAGAAGGATGCCCAAGATGAGGTAATACCCCAGGAGAGACACCTTTCCTTTAGTCCTTCATAGCTAATAGCAATTGTAGGTTTTTCACTTTCCTTCTCCTTAAGGCAAGAGAACTTTTCTTGAAGTATGTTTTGGTCATTAAAACTCATATACTGGAGCCTTAAGTTTTTAATCGCTTGGAGGTAGCACAGCAAGCCATACAAACAGGAAGAAAAGAGTTGGTGTATTGCTTTGGGTCTGTCTCTCCTATTTGGCATTTTCTTCATGTGCAGCTTCTTCCTTACTGCAGCTTGATTTATTCACTGTATATCTTCCTATGGAATGATCATTCTCAGTGAGCATTTATTAAATGCCACCAATTGGGGATGCAGGTACAAAGACTATTTGCCAGAAGCTTATGTTCTAATTGGGAAGGAAACAAGTCCATAGTAAATATATAGCTGTGACCAAGCATCAGTGAAAATAAATCAAGTAATATCCTTGTAAGGCCAGGCTGATATTTGTAAAACACTAAGTGATCTGGGTAATGTTTGGATTCTTGTGCAGTGTACCTAAAAATCTCAGAATACAAAATTTAGAGTGGTTTCAGAAAATTCAAAATGATAAAAGTTCAATAAATAGTACAAAGTGATGTCTTAAAAGTACAATTCATAAATACTAAAATTGGAGAAAATATGAGATGCACACAGGAATAACAGTGTCTGGTGCTTCTACTTAGAAAGATCTTATGATCTGGAACTAGAGAACCATATGATGCTCAATCTGGAAAAGGCCTTAAAGATCACTTCATTGAAGTCTTATTTTACAGTTAATTTAGGACCCCAGAGCCCAAGTAATATGGCACATATAAGTTGAGCAGTATCTTTCTACAGGCCCATGTTAAATTACTGTATTAAGAATAGGAGGGGAAATGAAAATACCAGCGAAAGCTATATGATTCTGAGAATGGAAAATATGTCTCAGAGGAAAGATGTGGTTTGTGGTTTCTTAGCATTTTGAAGACACTAAAGGGATGACTTTACTGTCTTAAAGCATATAAAATTGTTATGAGAAAGACGGACCAAATAGAAAGAAATAGTTTTGAATTATAGTGGGAGAATTTGGAGGTCATAAGTGAATAAACTCATAGTTTTGCCATCTTATTTCTTGGATGAATACCTTTAAAAATAAGATAAATAATTATATTGTGTGGACTCTTATCTAGCCAGAGGAAAAAACAACTGAACTCTTAGATTCTCTTTCTTACTCTTTCTCTTTTTGGAAATTTTTGGAGCTCAACACTTCAACTTTGTAATCTTGTCCAAGAGTCTATGAACTTTTAAAATACATTTTTTTTTTATTAATGTGTTTCTTGTTGGTTTAATTCCGTTTACTTGCAATCTTATGTATTTTGCATATTTTAAAATGTTATTCTGTAAAGGGATCCAATTGATTGCACCAGCCTTCTGCTTGAGTGGAATCCAGGACCCCAAAAAGACTAAGAACCCCTCATCTCAGCAGTGTTTTCAAAGGGTTGGATTCTAGTTTTGGTTCAACAATGATTCTCTCTATGATTGCGGGCGAGTCACTTTTCCCTCCCTTTCTATTAGTTTCTCCAGAATACCACTTACCCCACAAAGTGATTAAGGAGATAAAATGAGGTAGTAATAGATACAAAAACTCTTGAAAAAGTCAAAAGTATTCTGCAAATAATCTGGCAGCGCACAGTGAAAGTTACAAAAAGAAAAATGCCCTTTGACCCAATGATTCCATTGTTGGGAACAAGCTTTCACAGTATTATCAAAAGCAAACAAAAATAACTATCCAAAGATTTTCATAGCAACATTATATGTAATTGCAAGAGGAAAAAAACTGGAAGCAACCTCAATGTTCCAACAGTAGAGGAATGAGTAAACAAAATTGTGTTACATTAATGTAATGAAACCCTCTAATGTAACTGAGATAGAGATGGAATGTAGAGAAATCTGGAACAAGCTTCATGAAGTAAGGGCAAAGTGAAAAATATCTGATGAAAATTGAACGAGAATTAATGGGAATATAATCTTTATTGGGAACAAAAAGTGAAGTACTGAAAAAGTGTTATACTTTAAGCATTAAAATTGCTGATCCACATTTATATTAGTTATAGTAGTTAATGTTAAATTTCTAATAAAACACTTTTTAAATGGTCTCCAAGTTTAAGATAATTCTATTTTTTGTGTGTTCATAAAAAGATTTCTTCTCTTTGATTCAGGTGATATGGAATTGTTAATTAAATAAACTTGAAGAAGTTGGGGCACTTTGGGTCCTAATTTGAGGGTTATTCAGTTTTAGCTTCAGATAATTTGATACTCTGTCCCTGGGATCCCTCACTTTTGTTAAGTCTGGTTTCCTTAAGTGTACTGGATGATGTGATTCCTTTCTCTCCCATTGTCAATGTCTGATGTTTTTGTCTTTGTTCCCTAGGTTTTACCTTGCTTATTGAATCCCTTCTCCCTTCTCCTTTATCATCTTCCATCAATGACTGTCACCAGCCTTCTGCAACAGCTAATGAACCTACCTCAAAGTGCAGCTGCACCAGCACCCGCCAACCCACACCTCACTGCTGTGCTCCAGAACAAGGTGCTTTGGAACTCCTTTTGTAACTCTGTACTCTCCTCCCCTCTGGACCTGAGCTGAAGTTGGCCACACAGGCTGCTGTAGGGACTGACATAAGAGCCTGCAGAACCCTGGGGAAAGGCTGTTGCCTGCTTCCTCTGTCATGGTGACCGTTAAAACTCGAAGTTTCCATGGGGGCAGCTGGGTAGCTCAGTGGATTGAGAGTCAGGCCTAGAGACAGGAGGTCCTAGGTTCAAATCCGGCCTCAGCCACTTCCCAGCTGTGTGACCCTGGGCAAGTCACTTGACCCCCATTGCCCACCCTTACCACTCTTCCACCTATGAGACAATACACCGAAGTTAAGGGTTTAAAAAAAAAAATTAAAAAAAAAAAACAACCTCAAGGTTTCTGGATATCCTGGGTAGAAATAGTAGCATCTACTCCTGCTCCTCCTATTTATACCTCCCTAGTATCTCATGGCGTTAAATAGACTATTTAGCTATTAGTTCATATTCTTTTCTGAATATTAGAAGTGAGAAGGATATTTTAAAGGCCACAAAATCGTGTTCTAAAGTAGATTAAATATCTGTAGTTGGGGGCAGCTGTGTAGCTCAGTGGATTGGGAGTCAGGCCTAGAGACGGGAGGTCCTGGGTTCAAATCCGGCCTTAGACACTTCACAGCTGTGTGACCCTGGGCAAGTCACTTGACCCCCATTGCCCACCCTTACCCACTCTTCCACCTAGGAGCCAATACACAGAAGTTAAGGGTTAAAAAAAAAAAAAAGTAAAAAATATCTGTAGTTGGAAGGACCTAGAAATTACTATGAGTCCCAAAAGTCTTGGTGCAGTTTTAAGCTATTAAATCTTGAAGACTTTTGAGATATCCTTTATAAATATGAAGAAAGTCTAATGCCAGTCAGACAAAAAACCCAACCAATCCAGTATTCTGTCTTTGACAGTACCAACAAAGGGATTTTTTGTGGGAAGGCAAAGTTCCCTTCTCTGATATCAGATTCAAAAGGATAGGAATGAACATTCCAAAACATCCCTCACTTCCTAGTATGACTTTATTGTCTGTAAATTTACTCAGGTCCTTCTGAAACCTGTTTATGTTTTTAACTTCAGCAGCTCTAGGGATAAAAAGTTTCCTGACTTTATTGCTAGGAGTGCTTCCCCCTATTTTTAAAATTCTAGAGTTTGTTTAGTAGGTCTTAGTTTATACTTCCCTTAAGTTTTGTGATTTGCAGTAGCTACAATTATACCTCCTCTTAGTGTTTGTGTGTATTTTTAGAGTTTACTTTCTCAAAGTGTGTCTTCATCTAGAAGCTACCTCCATTACCCTGAGAATGTAGGCACTTTACTGGACCTTACTCACTTCTTATCTCCTCTTTTGAAGTCAGTCTCATTAAGAAGCCTTTTTTTTCCTCCTCCTTTTGCCTGTACCATAGTTCAACTTTTGGTGGCTTCCCTTGTTGGATATAAGTTATTAGAAAGCAGATTTCAGTTCAGTTCAAGAAAGAGCTTCTCAGTAGTTAGAGTTGTACAGCCGTGGCTTCTCTGTTTTTGGAAGGGCCAGATGACAGACACCCAGTTAGGGGTGTCAGAGAGGAGAAGAGGTGCATTTTATAGGGGGTTTTGCTCATTTCTTTCTCAGACTCTCTCAACTTAAATTCATTTTCATCCCAACGAAGAGGAGCAGGTAGGCTCATTCCCACGGCATGCATAACTAGGCAGATCTCTTCTGTTCCCCAGAAGGGTACTAGCGAGGTTCTTTATGTGTGAGCCAAAAGGTTTTCTGTATTCTTACTCTTCTTTACTCTTGTAGAAATAGTGAAGGGGCAGGTATAAGCATGTGAGTGCTTGGGGTCTCAATGATTTAGATGGCAGAAGAGGATTACATGTAACAGACAGCCCTACCTTATTCCCACCATCCAGCTCCTTTACTCCTATTCACATGCTGCTTAACAGAGCTGGAAGTCACACAGTGTTGCCGAATGGATATCTTAAATTCATGTCATCCAATTTCAAGTAGGCCCAGAGTGAAAGCAAAGTAATCTTCTGTAGTTGATTCTCTGTCTTAGCACAAAAGCTTTTCCAAACCTCCCCCTGCCCAGTTTATCTCGTCTGAAAATCTCACCTCCTACTTTATAGAAAATTGAAGACATTTCATGGAACCCTCGACCCTGTGCCCCCCCTTTCCATCTTTCTCCCAATATCTAACAGTAATAGCTTTCTCCTGGCCAAAGCCAGCTTCTTCCTATATTTCTGTGCTCTAATCCCTTCTTGCCTTCTCTAGCAGATTGCAATTTCAGTTTTCCCCTCTTTAGTCTTCCACCTCTCTCTCATCTGCTGGATCTTTCCCTGATATCCACATGTCCCTTCTTAAGAAGTCTTTATTTGTGCCATCCCTTTAGGGGCAATTAGAGCGCTGGGCCTGGAGTCAGGAAGATCTGGGTTCACATTTGGCCTCAGACTCTGTGTGACTCTGGACAAGTCACTTAACCCTATTTGCCTTAACAGTATCCTTGCCAAGAAAACCCTGTGAACAGTATGCTCCATGGGGTCATAAAGGCAGGTGTGACTGAACGACTTTAAGTAACGCCACCATATCTGTACCTTTGACCTTTTCAACAAGGAAAAGTTATCTGTGGTCCCTGGCCTACTTCCTCTCCTCAGTTGACACCAACTGCTGACCTCTCTCTGGCGTGACCGGTGCTCTTCCTCAGTCCTTCTTCCTGACCCCCTCTCCTTCCACCTACTTTCTTCTCTGGGCTTTTGGGACACGGCCCTGTGCTGGTTCTCTTCCTTTGCTGTCTGGCTTTTCTTTATCTGTCTCCTTTGCTGCTTTATCCTCCAGAATCCATCCCCCGCCTGTCTGACAGCCACATCCCCACGCTCCCTCACAGTCCTTGCCAGCTCACATGGTTTTCCTTATGATCTTCATTTGCTCATTCCCCTCAGATCTTGCCTTCCTGACTCAGGGTCCCTCTGCTTCATTCCATGACCATTTCCTTATTGGACCTTTCATTCAGATCAGATAGTTTGGAGATGTCTCCAACGTGCCCAGGCCCCTCCCCCCCATCCCCCTCTGCCATCACATACCCCGTCATCCTGCCAGCCTCCTGGGATCAGAGTGCCAGGGTTTCCTTTGACTCATCCACTCTCTACCTAGTCAGTGACCAGATTTTTGCATTCCTCCCCCTCTATCTCTCCCAAGCTCTTCTCTCAGCTCCCATAGCTCCCACCTTAGTGTGGGCCCTCTCATCTCCCATCTAGATTATTGCAGTGACACTCGCGAGTGGTCTCCTTGCTCACAGTTCTTCCCACTCCAGTATATTCTCAATGTTGCCCCAGTGTTCATTTTCTTAAAGCTCAGCTCTGACTGTCTCAACACCCTTGTCAGTAAACTATTTGCTCTATTGCCTCCAGGATAAAATCTAAATTCCTCCCATTGGTTTTTTTTTTTGGAGGCAAATAGGGTTAAGTGACTTTCCAAGAGTCACATAGCTAGTAAGTGGCTGAGGCTGAATTTGAACTCAGGTCTTCCTGACTCCAAACCCAATGCTGTATCCACTTTGGGCCACCTAGCTACTCTGTCCCATTAGCTTTTAAAGTCCATCATAACCTACCCTCAGTCTCTTTCCAGCTTTCTTAGCGATTGTTCCCTGTGATCCATACAAATCCAATTTCCCAGTTTCTCACACATGATGCTCCAGATGCTCCATCTCTCATTCCTCCCATTCTCTCCTCATCCCTGCCTCAAAACGTCTCTTTCTAAAAGATATGGCCAAGCATCACCTTCTCACAAGACCTTTGCCGATCCCCTCAATGGCTCTAGCCTCCCTGCCCTAACTACTTCATATCGCTTTGTGTTTATTTTGTAGACTTGGCTTTGTTTTTCTCCCCTGTCAGACTGCCAGCTCCTTGTGAGTAGGGATTGTTTCCTTCTTTTTTCTTGTCTCCCCAGCTGCTTATAAAGTACCCAACATAGAAGGTCGGCTTGCTTGGCTGATTGACAAACTGGTGCCTTCTTTCTCTCTACAGTTTGGCCTGTCACTGCTCTACCTGGTCCTGAGCCGTGGAGAAGAGCTGCAGAGTTCAGACTCATCTACAGAGTTAATGCAGGACAACCAGTGGTGAGTCAGGGCAGTGCCCTCTGCTTCCAGAGGGAGGGGGGCCTGGCTCACTTCAGTGGTTATATCCCTAGTGCCTTGCACAGAATCTGGCACCCGGGAAATCCTGACTGCGCGATTCCTTTTTCTTTCTCACATTCCTTTTGTGGCTTTTCTCTGTCAGGACAGAGTTGATGTTCATGGCCACGAGAGAGCTCCTGCGGATTCCCCAAGCAACGCTGGCTAAACCCGTCTCCACACCTACAAACCTAACATCCCTTTTTTCTCGTTATGTTGACCGACAGAAACTGAACCTGCTTGAGACAAAATTGCAGTAAGTTAAGCTGGTGCTCCCTTTTGTATCCAGGAGCAGGGTAGAGGTTGGGTTGGAGAAGGGATCGAACCTGAAAACTGAGGAGGAAAGAAAAGGATGTCCCAGGAGAGAGCAATGCTGGATGAAAGACAAGGAGAGAAAAGGGGTTCTGGGGGTGGGAGGCACTTGTCATAAGAGTTCTTGTGCAGCCGGGTGGCACCGAGGAGAGAGCAGGAAAACCTCACTGTGACTTGGGGGCAAGTTGCCTGACCCCTGCCTCAGGTCCCTCCATTGTAAAGTAGAACAATGAATCAGAGCACCCCTGCCTCAGGGCGTTGTGAGCATCCAACGAGAAAACTGTAAAGCACTGAAGTATTTCTTCCCTTCCCTTGTACAGACTGACAAGTGGCTTCTGTTTGGGTTTATTTTCCTAACATGCTTTCTTTGTCTTTACACTGTCAGGTTGGTTCAGGGGATACGGTAAAAGAGCTCTGGACGCCCCTGTGTCTCCAGGTGGCCCACCATCTGCACTGCTGCCATCACCATTGGAGTGTTTTCAGTCGGGGACGGAAGGTGGCTCCTTCCCCAAAGCAAAGCCTTGTGGGATTGTTTCTCATTGATAACTGGTATTTGGAGACAGCCCTGCTCTCCTGCCTCCTCCTCACCGCTCGGGAAACTTGGCTGGCTCTGACTTTTGCTGGTTTCTTCTCCTTGCTACTAGGTCACAATTCTGCATGTCCTGCCCTGCCCTGCCCCCAATTCTTTTTAACTTCACAGGGATTTTTTGGCTACAGTCACAGATGTAATCTCTTTAATCTGACATTTTCCCATCATTCATGCTGAGAGTAAATTATATCCCACCAAAAATATTCCTCCCCCTGCCCTGTTTGATGCTTTGCCCTTATTAACATAACAAGACTCTAGGAGGGGACATTAGATAGAAGTCCTGATATTTGTCTCGCCTCCAGAGTCCCAAAGGCGTGATGTGATGGCTTGGAAGAAAATCTTTGGTTGGGCTCTTGACCCTAGTCTGTCTAACCAGCAGCCGGCTGGCGCATGGGGAGTGTGGCTACTCCATCCCGAAATCTAACTGGCCGATCGCCCTTCATGCTAGCTGATACTGTACGGGCATCCGACCCAGAGATGAGTCATCGAGCAATGCCCTGTCTTTAGGTGCCCAACTCTGCTCAGAAGTCCTCCTTCGTCTCCCCCCTTCTCCGTCTGCTCCTCGGTCGTGTATTCGCTGTGCAAACAGCACGCCTTTAGTTCTTCTCATCCTCCCTGAAACCATAAGAGAAATGAGTGGATGCTTTCTAGCCCCTTCCTTGAGAGACTGCTGCCCAGGATGACCGACTCCCTCCCGTAGTCTGCATTAGCAGTGTAGGGTCCTAACGGCACCTCTTTGCACCTTTACCTACCCTGTCTTCCTGGGTATGCTTTAGAAAGCTCACCTGTGGCTTTTCTCGAACCCTTTTTCATTCAGTCCTTAATGGGTAAAGGCCCTACACTGCAACCATGGATTCTGAGTTTGACATGGTCCTCCCTTCTCTCCCCTCCCTCCTGCCTCCAGGTAGAACTGCTGTCCCTGCTTCGTTTCACTCAAGTCCCGTTTCCCAGATAACTATGGGGCCTGGATTTGAAGCCCAGCTGGAACAGCCCCTTCATTGCCCCCATTTCCTTAACAAAATTCACCAGGGGGCCTGGGTTTTATCCCCAGCGGGCACAGCCCCCCGGACAATTTAATCTGATGAATTTTCCTAAACATCCAATACTGTTTCCCATTGTTCGCACCTTTGGAATGTGGAGAGGAGAGGTTCTTTAATTTAAGATGAACATTTTGCACATGTATGTATTGTACAACCAGTGAAATCCTCCGTTAGAAGCAGCCTCTCTTCCATCGCTCTTGGTTCACATGTCTCCCCTCATCCAGCCCCCACTTCTTTACGAACCATTCCTTCCCTCACTAACATCCAGCTTTCCCCAACCATCACTTATGGAACATTTCTGCCCATGCGCCTTCCTTCCCCCCTCACTGCTGATCAAGTGGACATTTCATTCTTTTTTTCCTTCCTGCGCTTTTACTTTTTTTGTTTGGTTCTGATTAATGAAAATAAAAGTTTCTAAATTTACATTTTTATAGGGTATTGTAAATAAAAACAAATTGTATACTTGAGATATCTGTGGCTTTCTTTCTTCTTTGTGCACCTAAATGTGTATTTCTTAAGACTTCATTTTACATTTAATCCCTCTAGTAAACACCTTAAAGTGAGTAGTGAATGGAAAATCTTTAAAAATAGATTTACAGAACACCTACTATGTGCTTCACAAATACCTCACCTTGGGAGGTAGGTGCTATTATCATCTCCCTTTTATACTTGGGGAAAGCTGAAGCAGAGGGTAAGTGGCTCGCCCAAGGTCGCACAGCTACAGTGTCCCAGGATGCCTTTAAGCTCATCCTGCTGACTGCAGGCCGGACACTAGCCTCCGCATTCCCAGCAAGGGAGAAAATCTACGTAAATAACTTGGAGAGGGACTTCTGGGGGATGGATTTAAGACTGGCCTCAGTCAGGATAGACCTGATTCCAGGTCCCATGTCAGCACCCACGACTGCGTCTGTACCGGTCATGTGAACTTTCATTGCCCCCAGTGTCTTTCCAAGACTCCCCACTATAGAACATTTGCCAGCGTAATAATTAAAAAGGGTTTTTGGTCAAATTAAGGGTTATAAAAAGTTGCTGTTTATGATAATTAAATATCAAGTCAGAGACTTAGTAGCTTTATTAGAGCAAAATAGTGATGGTAAGAGAAGGAAATGTAGGAAGGAGGTAGAAAATATTGCCTAGCTAAAATACCCCAAGTCCAGGCCTGGGTGCTGAATGCAAATCTTACCCGCCCACAGGAATATCTCCAGCCAGGCAGGTTCAACAACCAAAGACGGATGCTGAAGTGGCAGAGCCGCTCCAAAGGGCAGTCTCAGGCCAAGGAGGCCAGAATCTCACTTGAGTAAGCATCCCTCTTCAGAATCTCCAATGCAGAAAGCAGAATCTTCACCAGAATCCAAAGTCGGAATCAGGAAGTGGAAATCCGAAGCCACAAAAGAACCTCCCCAGAGCTTACGCCGGTGAGGCAAAGAGCACACAAGAGCTCCAAAGTCCCAGAGGCTCCGCTCTCTCCCCCCCATAGGCTCTTCTTGTCCCAGCTCAGGAATGTCAGTCTCCCAATTTGCCCAGCACTGCTGGGGGCCAAGAGGCAGCGGGTGGTTGTTTAGGGTAGGAACTTCCTTTCCTAGGAAAAGGTTTTTACTGAGAGTTAATGACTAACCGGGTGTGAAAGGCACAGGATTCCAGGTTCTTGATTGATTAACTTAGAATAAACAAAAGGAGTTTAAATTCTCTTTCACAGCAGCCAAACATAGCAAAGGGAATTGCCTTTCACAACTCACAGGTCCAGATTCTCTATCAGTCCTCCCGCCCAGTATGGATTGTTTCTTTAAAATATTCTATGTATCTTTTTTTGTTAAACCCTGACCTTCCACACCTTAGAATCAATACTATATATTGGATCTAAGAAGAGTGGTCAGGGCTAGGCCATGGGGGTTAAGTGACTTGCCCAGGGTCACCCAGCTAGGACGTGTCTGAGGCCGGATTTGAACCCAAGACCTGTCTCTAGGCATGGCTCTCAGTCCACTGAGTCACCCAGCTGCCCCCAGCAGCACTTGTTTTCAATAAACATGCCCAAACCTTTTACTTCCATTCTCTTGCAGCAACTCCTCAAAAGAGATAGAGGAGGGGCAGCTGGGTAGCTCAGTGGATTGAGAGTCAGGTCTAGAGACGGGAGGTCCTGGGTTCAAACCCGGCCTCAGACACTTCCCAGCTGAGTGACCCTGGGCAAGTCACTTGAACCCCATTGCCCACCCTTACCACTCTTCCACCTATAAGTCAATACACAGAAGTTAAGGGTTTAAAATTAAAAAAAAAAAAAAAGATAGATAGATAGAGGAAAGTTTCTGATCCTCCTTTAAGGCTAATTGCTGTTAGATCATTTCCCTCGTGTGACTCGTGATCCCGCTTTGGCTTTTCTTAGCCGAGGTGCTGGATCGGCTCTCTCCTCCTCCAGTAAGTGTCTGCACAGGGACCAGAGGACTTCCTGACTCCGGGCCAGCACTAGTCACTGCCCCACCGAGGAGGAGCGTGCCTTCGGCTTTTTCTTCCCTGGCCTGTGCTCAAGATCCGATTATTACCCATTTGAAACGGAGTGCAGAGACCCAGGTGAGAATCCTGGCCCATCGCTGAAAAACGCGTGACGGTGAGCGAGTCCCTGCTGCGATCGACAGTCCAGAGCGCTAAACTTGGACTCTGAAGTCCCGAGATCCAATTCTACTTCTGCTTCGCCAGATGAACCTGAGCCAGTCACTTTATTTCTTTAGGTCTGTTTCCTTATCTATTAAAATGAAGAGGAACCTGCAGATCTTTCTAACCCTTGAGCAGGGTCCCGTGATTCTATCTTCAGTCAACAGGAAGCATCCATGTTCCTTTCACTCTTATTTTCTGACTTAGTTACCACTCAGAAGACAGATCGGCAAGTTAAGGGACTTGCCCAAGGTCACACGGGAAGTGTCTGACGCCAGACTTGAACCCAGGACCTTCTGATTCGCCGCATGGCACTCCATACGCTGTGCCACTGTAGGAATTGAATATCTGCCTACCGAGGGCTAAAGGAAGTCGGTGGTCTTCACGTTCTCCCTGTAATGTCTGGTTAAGACTTAATGCCTGGCGGGTAGGACCAACGTTCAAAAAGTGGAGCTTCAGCCAACATCGCTCCGCGGGACTCCCCTTCGAGGTTTCACGATCCTCGTGACTCCCACGGCACGGAGTCCAGCACTGCCACCACCCACGAGAAGGGACCTGAGGCTGGATGGAGTAGGAGGGACCCCCGTCCCCAGGGCTAAATGGGGCTGATTTCTCCCTTCGAAGGTTCTTGGCGGTGAGCTCAGTAAAACCCAGCAGGGTTGTCGTCCGAACGAGGAAACGGAAGCTGGTTCTCCTGGAGAAGGTGCCAACGGAGGGAGTCCTGCTCGGCGGTCTGGGGGAGCCTTTGTTCCGTCAGGAAATCTCGAGCCACTCCAGCGAAGGCCGGCGTCTGCCCTCTCCGTCCTTTCCTCTTTCCCGAGTCATTTCCATGTTCTCGAAGACCTTTTCCCATGACTGGTCAGCGCCGTCCAGTCATCATCTGGCCGGTTCCCAGAGCGAGAGCCTGGGGGAGTCTTTGGGCTCGGGCCCAGATGAAGGAGTTCTATTTAGAGGTGCCCCAGCCCGGAGGGGAAGGACATGGGAGGTGCCGCCGCGGGTCCCAGCCCCGCTTACAAGTCATTGTAGAGACACATGAGAAAGCTTCATAGATAAAGCAGCAGCCCCGGAGAGGGGCTTTACCGGCCCAGGGAATCCCCTCTCCAGCCCGCTACGGCCACCCTCACCATTCCATCTTCACACTCCGCCACAGACACGAGGGATTTTGTCAGCCTTGAGTTCCCCTCTGGGTAACTTCCACTCTCCCAACCAGTAAAATCCGTCCTTTACACCCCACGGATGCCCCAAAGTCGGTCAGGGGTTGTCCTTCGTCCTCAAAGAGGACCAAAACGACATCCTTGAGGAAGTCTCGACTCCTGCATAAGCCAGATTTAAGCGAGGCAGAGACGGACAAAATTGCCCAACTGTCTTCCAGTAGGGGGTTACGAAGAGCACCAATTCTCGTTTGTAGCTTTTTGTTCTGTAAGTGAACTTTAAATTCACGATTGCCCAAACGACGTCACTGTTCTTCCTCTAAGACATAAGGTAAACTGAAATCATGATATCTCTTTTTTGGAGCCCACTTTAGAAGAAATATCTGGGGGGCAGCATGGTGGCTCAGTGGGTTGAGAGTCAGGCCTAGAGGTAGGAAGTCCTGGGTTCAAATCTAGACTCAGACACTTCTTAACTGTGTGACCCTGGGCAAGTCACTCAACCCCCATTGCCTAGCCTTTATTCTTCTGCCTTGGAACTGACACAAGTATTGATTCTAAGATGAAAACTAAAGGGGTGTGTGTGTGTGTGTGTGTGTGTGTGTGTGTGTGTGTATACATATTTGAACTTGGTTCTCCCATTTTATAGATGGGTATACAGGTTAAGTGACTTGTCTAAGGTCACACAACTAGTATGTATCTAAGGCAAGATTTGAACTTGGATCTTTCTGAGTCCGGCATTAGCACTCTATCCACTATTTGCCACCAAGCTGCCCAGTAGAGTGTGCTTCCCTTACTCATACATACTCTAGCTCCTGTTCACGTTCATTGGCAGTCTTCCAAGAGTTGAGACAAAAGATGTTCTCATCCTGTGGCAAAGGCAGCAAGGAGAGGATCCCACCCAACAATAGACATGTAGGTCATTGCTGAGTCCAGGCTCAAACCCTTTATGGCATTTTTTTTTTTTAATTTTAAACCCTTAACTTCTGTGTATTGACTTATAGGTGGAAGATTGGTAAGGGTAGGCAATGGGGGTCAAGTGACTTGCCCAGGGGCACACAGCTGGGAAGTGTCTGAAGCCGGATTTGAACCCAGGACCTCCTGTCTCTAGGCCTGACTCTCAATCCACTGAGCTACCCAGCTGCCCCCCTCTTTATGGCATTTTAACAGGTACTAATGGGACCTGGGCTCGTCTAGCACAGCCTTGGAGAACTCAGTCTCTGAAGCACAATAGGAATCAGAGGAGGATTTTATTATTTTTTTTTTAATTTTTTTAATTGAGTAATTAAGAAAACTTTTCCATAGTTACTTGATTCCTGTTCTTTCCCTCCCCTCTACTCACCCCCCCTCCCGTAGCCAACACGCAGTTCCATTGGCTTTTATGGGACATTGATCAATTTCCATATTATTGATATTTGCACTAGGGCGATCCTTTAGAGTCCACATCCCTCATCACATCCCCATTGACCCATGTGATCAAGCAGTTGTTTTTCTTCTGTGTTTCTGCTCTCACCATTCTTTCATGGAGGAGGATTATAATGGAGAAAGTTAGGGATAAATCATGATTGTAACTCATTCGAGGTAGCCATGCTGGGTGTTATAGGCAATTTATAAGAGAGTATAAAAATAGCGAAAAGTAGTTGGGATAGATATGTATATATACATAAAGCTAAAGGCAATCTTGGCTGCTAAAAAAAAAGTGGAAAGTGGGTTTAGCTCTCCTGATGTAGGTGCTTCGCTTGGTTGAGTCGGTGGGTCATTCTCCTTCATGGAAAGAGCAGGGACAGAACACACAGCTACCATTCAGAAGTCTTTAATCCAGGGGTCGGCAACATATGACTCGAGCCATATCTGGCTCTTTTGAGGGCCAGATGTGGCTCTTTGTGCAGGAGCCATAAAGTCCATTTTTTTTCAGGCGCTGTTACAGGAGCGGCACTGTGAGCACTGGACGGCTCTCACGAAATTACATTTTAAAAAATGTGGCGTTTATGGCTCTCACGGCCAAAAAGGTTGCCAACCCCTGCTCTAATCCATTCTTGAGGAGCCCTAACTGAAGTCATCTCTTGTATGGCAACATCCTCCCCAGCCCCATTAAATCTATTTCAGCTTTCCTCTCGGCCAAGATCCTGGTAGAAGAAATGACTCTGACAACGGATCTCAGCCATCCCAACTTTGAGTATTGAAGAAGAAAACTGACAACCATGGTGAAATGGCCAGCTGGTCCAGTGAGGATAATACACAACTTTGGTGGAAGGATCAAAGGGGACGGAATCTGCAAAGCCTTTAGCACAGTGCCTACTCCATGATAACAGGTGCTTTAAAAAAAATGCTCATTCCCTCACCCCTTCCAAATTTGTCCATCCCTTGGTTGTCTCTGTCATAACAACACGAACCAGTCATTAAAATATCGAGTGTTGAGATGTACCGTCGGCACCTTAAACTCAACATGCCTGAAAGAGACGGAGCTCACACGTGATTTTCCGTACAAGCCCAGCCCTCTTAATAATTGATTTCTGTCAAGGATGCGACCATCTTTCCAATCACCCAGATTCATATCCCAGGAATCCCTATTGAGTCTTCAGCGTCCCTCATCTCTCGGACCACGTTATATGCCAAGGCTTGTCTCTTCTGTTTACTCAGCATCCTTTGTAGCTGTCTCCTCTCTACTCATGCCATAGCCATACTAGTCAAGGTCTTCATCATCTCTCCATTCAGACCAAATGGATCCCACCAGCTTCCAGGATCTACCCTTTCCAATCCGTCCTCCCTCCAGGTGCCAATCGATCATCCCGAAGTTCTTACCTACTCATATCACTCCTCTGCCCAAAAAGCTTGAGCATCTCCCTGTTGCCTTCAGGATAAAATACAAAGCCTGGCATTGAAAAACAGGCTGATTGCCCATTTCCTCCCATCCCTCCTTAGGCATTCCACATTCCAAGGAAACTGTTTTCAGAGATGATAGTCTCCATACCTTTGTACAGCCTGACTCTAGTTTCTGAAATATTCTTCCTTTTCCCTTCTGTTTTTCTGGAATCCCTAGATCCCTGTAAGGTTCAACTCAAGCGACACCTTCTTCTAGAGGCCATTCCTGATTTCCCCCTCCCAAATCACTGTTTTTATTTTGTACATCTCCTGTATTTACTTGTCTATAAAGATGTTCTAGCCTCTCGAAAAGGATACAAGCTTGGCTCGCTCTTGTATTCATTTCCCCAGTGACTAACACAATACCTGGCATAGAGTAAGCATTTAATTAAGTGCTTGTTGGTTGAATGACTGAAATAAGTCCTCTTGGAGAATAGGAATATATGGATTATCTTTATAATACCTCCTGGCTACCACCCCAAACAATATCCTCCTCCAGAAACACTCATTCCATCCTGGCTGCCTTGAGTCTTAGCCAACTGGCTACCACCCAAACTGTCTTGTCAAGTTTGCACCCAGAAGGCCAAAATGTTACTATTTCAGAATTGGATACCAAAAAGATATATAAAGCTGGAGGGATCCATGTGGGGGAGTCAGTGAAGGCAACTTGGTTGGGCAAAAAAGGAAGGGTGAGAAAAGAGTCTTGTCAGTCCCCTCCCCAACACAATACTGGAAGTCCATGAACTGCTGATCTCTAAGAAACTGTGTGTGTGTGTTTAGAGAGGAAATTTTCATCTGAGCATTAAACTATTTTGAAGATGGCTGACACTAAATAATAATAACAATAAGGAACATTTATATAGTGCTTACTGTGTGTATAGCACTATGCTAAGCAATTTATAGTTATCTCCTTTGATCATGACAACAGTCCTGGGGGATATTATCTCCTTTTCACAGATCGGAAAACAAAGGCAAACTGGGTGAAATGACTTCCCCAAGGCCATACAGCTAGCAAATGCCTGAGATCATGTTTTAACTCAGTTCCTTCTGAGTTCAGCCCAGTGTTCTGTCCATTGCACCACCTATATGCCTCCTCACAATTCAATCTCCCTGATGAAGAAAGCTCATTGTAAATCATCCTTGTTCCCAGTGATAGATGGAAGGATGAAAGGAAGGGAGGGAGGGAAGGAGAGAGAAAGGGAAGAGAGAAAGAGGAAAGGAGGGAGAAAAGAAGGGTGCTTATGCACTAAGCACCTACTGTACCAGTTTTTCAGTTGTGTCCAACTCTTCATGATCCCGTTTGGGGTTTTCTTGCCAGAGAAAGTGGCTTCCCATTTTCTTTTCCATATCATTAACAGATAAGGAGACTGAGGCAAATAGGGATAAGTGATTTACCCAGGGTCCCACAGCTAGTGTCTGAGGCTGGTTTTGAACTCAGATCTTCCTGACTCCAGGCTCAGCACTCTATTTACTGTGCCAACCAAGGTGCCATCCACTTTCTAAAGGCTATTAGAAAATTTTACCCTAAAATCAACAAGTATTTATTAGGAACCTACTTGATAGATCCCAAGTGTTCAGGAATAAAAGTATAAAGAATGAAGCAATCCTTATTCTCAATGAGCTTAAGTTCTAGTGGAGATAACAAGGACATATAACGACATAGAACAATGATATAAAATGAATAAATATAAATAAAAACAAGGTAGTTTGGGAGCAAAGCCTTTGGGGAGGGCGGGTGGATCCGGAAAAGCTTCCTACAGAAGATGGTTCTTGAGCAGTTGTGAAGGAAAAGAGAGATTCCTTGAGGAGAGAGTACATGCCGAGGATGGGAGGTAGCTAGTATAAAGGATCATGGAGATGGGAGATGGAGGAGAAGAGAGAAAGGCCAGCCTGAGCGTACTGGAGAGAGCAGCAAGGGGAATAATGGCCAGTGAGTATAAAGCCATGGGCCCATGCCAGATGGTGTAGAGACTTAAAAACTAAACAGGGGAATTTACATTTTTTCCTCGAGTCAGTAAGAGGACACTGGAATCGGTTGAGTACGGAAGGCGTGTGATGAGCACACCATATGTACTTTTATCCACATCATTGGCTAAAATGTTAAAAAACGCAGGGCCAAGCACAAAGCCCTGGGCATCTCCCCTGGAGAACTGGCACACTGACATTGAATCATTCATTAACAACTATTCTTTAGGTCCAGCCATCCTAACAATTCTGAATCCTTCTGAGTTCATTATGACCTCATCCCTAGCTTGCCATCCTCCCCATAAGAACAGTAGGAGATATTTCATCAAAGGCTTTGTTAAAAAATCGAGGTAGTCTATGCCCAAGGGCATTCCCCTTCTCTGCCAGTTTAGTAATCCTATCCAAAAAGAAATTAGGGTTAATTTGGCAAGAGTTGTTCTTCAGGAAGCCAGGCTAACTATTGGTACATCACCTCTTTTCTTTCTAGGTGTTAGTCATCCATTTTCTTTAATGATCTGTTCTAGTCTTTTCCTCAGAATGGAAGTCAAACTCACTGGCCTATAGTGTGAAGAATGTCGTTTTTTCTTATTCTCATCATTGCAAAAATATTTGCTCCTCTCCAGTTTTATAGTACCTTCCCTGTCAGGGTCCACGACCTTTCACATATCCCTGACTGTGTTATCTTTCCCCAAGTTTATTCTTTTAAGTATTTCAAGCCTTCTTCAGTTAATCTTGTTTAGACTATCAGTTTGAACCACATGAATCATTGGCTAAAGAAGGATTCAGTTGAATCCGGGCATCTCCAGGTTTCTGCCCAGGCTGAGTGCCTCCTCCTCTCTGGAACCAAGGAATCCACCTCTAGAGCCAAGGGTGGACTTTGACTGATGACCTTTCTCCTTATCGCGGCCTCTCCTTCGCTTCTTGGCCTCTCCAGGCCTTAGAGCCAGGAAAGAACCCTCGCTCTGGTCTCCCTCCTCAGAAGGATTCTCCCAGAAACAGCTGAAAACTCAAGCATCCAAAATTAAATTTTCTTCCTCCTAATCCCTTCCCTTTTCCAAACTGGAAAGACATCTTTCCAGTGTCTCAACTTCATGATCTCGGCATTTTCTTGTCGCTGTGTGCCAGATCCCAGGGATACAAAGACAAACATAGAGACCCTGCCCTCCCCAAGAGAGGTATTTCCTGAGGTCCCTTCTAGCACTCGATTTCCATGATGATCATCGAAATACACAGAGGGCAGGGTCTTTAGTTCCTTATAAACGCTAGCTGTGTTGCGATTATACCCTAAATATCATCACCAGGCCACCCCAAAGGGGCTGAGGGGCACAGAGGAAAGAGAGCGTGCTAGACTTGTTGAAACTTGACCTCAGACATCTACTAGCTGGATGACCCTGGGCAAGCTTCTTTGACCTCTGTCTTCCTCAGTTTTTCTATCTATAAAATGGGAGACAATAGCAGCTATTTACCTACCTCCTGATAGAATATTTGCAGAGCACTTTGTAAACCTTTATGCACTCTAGCTATAATTATTCTCCCTTAAATAACTTTCTCATGTCATCGGTGCTTCCTGCCAGGTTATACCTAAACTGACTGGTTTCTGTAATTTGGTCTCCTCAACATATCCATCATTTCCCACTATTTCTCGCCACAATGATGCATTATGAAACATGGCACAGTTTACACAGTTACATTCATATATAAATGCATGAGACACAGAAGACTCACAGGAATGCATGAACAGATGCAGGTAACATAAATATATGTTGTGGATATATAAGACATATACATATATACAAGTATATATATATACAAGACATATATACAAGTATATATACATAAATATGTCTTCCTATATCTATAAATACAATATATAATATTTTAAGTATCATAATACTTTATACTTTAAAATACTTCAGTGGGATGTGGCATAATTGGGACACTGGTGCATTGTTGGTGGAGCTATGAATCCATCCAATTATTCTGGAGGGCAATTTGGAACTATGCCCAAAGGGCTATCAACCAATGCTGCTTACCTTTTTTTTTTGCTCAATAATTTTTTGTTTTTGTTTTTTTAATTTTTTAAGAATATTTTTCCATGGTTACATGATTCATGTTCTTTCCCTCCCCCCCCAAATTTCCCCTCTCCATCCTCCCCATAGCCGATGTGCAATTCCACTGGGTTTTACATAATGCATACCTTTTGATCCATCAATATACCACTACTAGGTCTGTATCCCAAAGAGATGAAAAAAAAAGGGGAAAGGACTTATTGTACCAAAATATGTGTAGCTGCCCTTTTAGTGGATTGGAACAAAGAATTGGAAATTGAAGGGATGTCCATCAATTCAGAAATGGCTGAACAAGTTGCGGTATCTGATGGTGATGGAATACTATTGTGCTATAAGGAATGATGAGCTGGATGACTTCAGAAAGAGCTGGCAAGATCTACATGAACGGATGTAGAGTGAAAAGAGCAGGACCAGGAGAACCTTGTACAGAGTAAAAGAAATACTGTGGAATGATCAACTGTGCCGGCAATCCAGTGACCCAGGACAACTCCAAGAGCCTTCTGACAAAGAATGCCATCTACCTCCAGGGAAAGAACTGTGGAGTTCAAAGGCAGATGAAAGCAAATCATTTATCATTTGTTTATTTGGATTTATGTTTTAGGATTTGAGTTTTATAAGATTACAAAATGAACATAGATAGATAGAGGAATAAAAGCATTTATAGCTATCATTCCCCCAGTCTCTAGTTTTGCATGGACTAGGCTCATTCCTAGGGACCCACACTTAGGAGAGTCTCTCTTTATCTCATACCCACTCCCCGGCCCCTCCAACAAGCTCTGACAAAACCTCCTGAATGAGGTTTAGTAATGACTTGCATCTCGATCTCCCACAATGTCCATAATAGGATCCCCTCCTCCAAATATATAATACCGCTATCAGGTTTGGGACAACCTTTGCTTCAGACATCATTGAAGGTGCAAAAGCCACAGAGGGTTCACGGAAATGCGTGAACAAAACACTTAATGTGTTACACATCAGACTCCTCCTAGAAAGTAAAGACATTGGAGGGGGGCAGCTGGCACTGAACAAATACTCCCTGTTCACCTCAAACTTGCCCCGTCAGAACCATTCACAGCAGTATCACGGAGTGTTTGAGAGGGCAGGGGAGTGTGATACAATGGACAGTGTTTGATTTTTTTTGAGCCAGGATTCCTGGGTTCATTGGAGAACATGGGGAAATTATCGTGCCTCTTTGGGCCTTCCAAGTGCTAAATCGGTGATCTTTTGATTTCCTTCACTTCTGTTGTGAGGAAGATTAGGTAGTAATTAATTAAGGATTAAGGTTGACCTAGCAGGAAGGCTGGAGCATTCTACGATGGAATGAAGGAGGAGGAAGTGGGTGCCTTGTGCCCTGAGAGAGAGAGACTCCATTAGTGGTGGGTAAACTGTTGCCAGCCCAGGGAGATCTCAGACCCCGCTTCCTGATTTCCTTGGGATCCTGAGTGGAGGTGGATTCCCAGCAAGAGGAGAAGACCTGCAGAGCAGAACCAAGCAGAGGAGGAGTTTGAGACCTGGTGGACAGCACCTCAAGTTCACTCACTCTACTTGGTATCTTGGACCATCTAGAATTTTGGCATCCTGTGAACTTCTTTGGAAAACTGCGAGAACCCTCAAAGCCACCCCTCTGATCCATAGCTGTGCTGTTCAAGGCTGGCTGGTTCCAGGCTTGAATCAGCTTCCCAGAGTCTGCACTGCTCCTTGGGCCCTGCCTGCTTAGATCTCTAGATTAGAGTAGGGAAATCCTCCCCTTGCCCCTGTGGGTTTGTCTTTTAGGGTTTAAGGATAGAAATCCCTTTCCTACCTCTATTTTAGTTAAATCTAATTAAAACCTGTTAAAACCTTTTACCTTGCCTGTTGGATTCAAAGCCTCTGGCCCAGGGGTGACGGTTGATCAACAGCCATTTTGTCAGTTAGCAGCAGCATAGCTGTGACCTCTGGTCTCCCTAACCTGGTCAAGTCTCTCCTACAACCCAGTGTGTAAACCCACAACCATTTAGATTTATTGTAATATCCCTGGTGTCTCCATTATTTATTATCTTTTCTACACTTCCCAGGTCTTCTCCTTCTCTAAGAGGCATTTTATTAAGGAAATCTCCCTGTGTGGGTCTTGTACCTGACTCTTGAACTCATGGTTATTGAGCAAGTCATTTCCTCAAGGCTGGAAATATCCATTCCCAGGATCACTGGTCTTTGATCTATATTCCCCCCCAAAGAATAGAAACAAAGGCAAAAAGGGAATGGAAAGTCATAAACTCTCCCTTTTGGCTTCAAACTCAAACCACGGATCATGTGCTTCTCAAACAAGCAGAAGATTGTCATTGGAGGAGGGAGTGGGCATGAGGGGTCCCCCTCCCCCTTGCTGCACTCAAGTCTGGAAGTCTAAGAAAGACAAAACTCAGGAAAAGAAAGGTAGGGAAGGAATGATAAAGCTGGGAAGGGAGAAAAGGAGTAAGGAATTTCACAGTTTACTCTCTTAGAGGAGGGACAACTGCTCTGATTGGAATCTGGCCTCTCTGACTGTCAGTGACCAATTATCTTAGAAGCAGCCTCAGTCACTGGAGACCAATAAAAAAAAGTTCCTTGGGGTGCTCACAGCAAATCCCCTCTCCCAGCTGCTTCAGACAGAAGTTTATACAGTCATCTTCTCCAGCAGATTGGGGAGAGACTAAGCAGGGGATCCCCTGAGCAGCCCTGCTGTAAAAGGATCATCTAATCACAAAACCTCTCCCAGGTAAGCAAGGGAGATCTGGTGAGCCTTATTTTCTAGATGAAGAAACAGGCTGAGACGAGGCAAGAGGCTGGACTGAGGTCACAGTCAATGAGGAAGGTGGGACTGCAATTGGAATTGAATAATATTACTGGCCTGTATGGTGTATACAGGGAGGACTAGCCCCTCTGGGGGGAGAGCTTGATGGGCCCCTTTCAGGGCTGCTCATATATTTTTGGGGTCCACCTGCCACTCAGCTCTCATCTGGGGCTCCAAGAAGTTGTAGCATGAGTGGCTACAGACATCTCAGCAGACCAGCTTAACAAGGTTGAGGGAAGCCTTCAAACCCTTCAGTGAGTTGGGAGGGTATCTGCTCCAAGCAGATGTGAAGATGTGAAGACTTTCCCCACGGAACGGGCAGATGAGAACAATTTGTTCCAACAGCCATGAAATTAGCCAAAGAAGGTACTGTGAGATGCTTACAAAGCACCTTCTTCAGAGCAATTCATGAAGTAAATGGAACATGTATTATCCCCATTTTATAGATGATAAAACTGAGGCTCTAAGATTTTTTAAGTGACTTGTTCCTGATTACACAGCTCTGAAGTGTTTGAGGAGGGATTTGAACCCAAGTCTACCAACTCTAGGATGCCCATCATTGGTGATGCCCTGTGCCAAACTCCAAATGGAAGAGGAATTGCTAAAGGTAGTCAAGTTGTTTTCTTTTGAAACATAATTGGAGATTTTTTAGATGGCCTGCACTTTCTATTCATCCTACCCCACCCTACTACCATTTCTAGTAAACACAGAATCTGGCCAAACAAGTTAAAACTATTTGTCGGCCATGTTTGACAGAGCGGTATGTCAGAGATGTGGCTTCCTCCCCAGATGGTGAGGTCTTTCAAATGCTTCTGCTTATGATGGCATTGTACCGACTACATCACACCCTAGAACCCGGGCCTCCTTGGGCAATCTCCTTCCTCTCCACAAATATTGGGAAGCTGGGGAGGCTGTTTCTGATTCAGCGAATCTAAAATAAACAAAATGCAAGCATCCTGCTTTTATCATCAATTCTCCTGCTATCTCTTGGTCCAGGTCTGTGGAGAAAAGATACCCCACTCTAAGCTGCATAAGGCTGATTCCCACTCTCCACAATCACCCTCTTTTCCACCTCATTTTGTCTTTATTTGACTCCCTGCGATTTAGGGTATTCTAGTCCTTAGTAGGTTCTTTTTTTCATTTTTTTTATTTTTTTTTTTAAATAACTCTTACCTTCCATCTTAGAATCAATAGTATGTATTGGTTCTGGGCAGAAGAGTGGGCAAACCTATGGCACGCGTGCCAGAGGAGGCTGCTCCCCTTCCCCTCTCCACATATGCCTGAGGACATTTCTCACATCATCTGCCCTTCTGCCCCAGCAGCCCAATGGGAGTGTTTCCTCCTTCCCTTGTCTGGGGTAAGTCAGGGGGCTCACATGTGGCATGAGAGTTGCCATTTTTATTTGAGTTTGACACCATTGAGTTAGACCAGAGTTCCTGTTGTAAGAAGGAATGGATCAATGAAGTACCCTTATCAGCTTGAGGAGCTTGTCTTTGGAGGAGTGTATGGGGTATGCAGAGAGGACTAGCATCTCTTGGGGGAGGGTTTGCTAAGCCCTTTTCAGAGCTGCTCATCCACCTTTAGTGTCCGCCTTTCACCCAGCTCTCACCTGTGACTCCAGGAAACTGTAGCTACACCCTTTATGTTTCAATATGTTTTTATTTTATTAAATATTTCCCAATTTCATTTTTTAAAATCCTTACCTTCTGGGGGCAGCTGGGCAGCTCAGTGGATTGAGAGCAGGGCATAGAGACAGGAGGTCCTAAGTTCAAATTTGACCTCAGACACTTCCCAGCTGTGTGATCCAGGGCAAGTCACTTAACCCCAACTGCCTTGTCCTGACCACTCTTCTGCTCTTCTGCCTTGGAACACAGTATTGACTCTAAGACAGAAAAGGTAAGGATTTAAAAAAAAAAAATCCTTACTTTCTGTCTTTGAATTAATGCTAAGTATCTGTTTCAAAGCAGAGGAAAGTAAGGGCTAGGCAATTAGGATTAAATGATTTGCCCAGGATTGCACAGTTAGAAAGTGTCTCAGGACAATTTTGAACCCAATACTTCCCATTTCTGGTGTGGCACTCTATCCACTGAGCCATTTAGTTGCGTGCACCCTCCCCCCCATTCATTGTTAACTAAAGGAGTATTGTGGGTTGAAATAGCACCCCCTCCCCCATTTTGATATCTCTGATCTAGATATAACTTCACTCCTTTTATAGCAGATTTATTTTAACCCAAATGCAAGACTTTATACATTTATGCCTCTGTACCCCAGAATACATATGCAGAGCAAGTCAAATCCCCAGAGGGCAACTACATTTTTCCCGTTGACAATCTATGAGTATCTGTAAGACCTTGGGGTATATTATAATGCAATCAGCCTAAGATCACATTCTGGCTTGTTTCTCTACAATATCAATGGCCAGTGCCAGTTATTATCACACTTATATTATTGACTGAACCAGTATTACCACCAAAATATCATCTAACCAATTGATTTCTTATTCATATCACTGATAACTACTTAACATGATTTAGCTTTTTACAAAGGAATTTTTACTGAGAAGTAGCAAACACAGAAATCAACATTTTCCCCAACACTGGAGGGCAAGTCTAACACTTTGGTATCCCAAGAGAGTAGGCTCAAACTTAAAGCTGTTACTAATGCTTGCTCCCACGGAGTTCCTTTCCAAATGTGGTACGGTTGTGGGATGAGTCTCTCCCTTAATGCAGGGCATGGTGTCTCAGTTCCTAGGCTGCATCTTTTTTTTTTTTTTTTTTTTTTGGAACTCTTACCTCCTGTCTTAGGATGAATACTAAGCATTGATTCTAAGGCAGAAGAGAGGGTAAGGGCTAGGCAACTGATATCAAGTGACTTGCCCTGGGTCACACATCTAGGATGTATCTGAAGTCAAATTTGAACCCATATCTTCCTGACTCTAGACCTGGCTCTCTATCCATTGTGCCATCTAGCTGCCCCTGGGCTGCATCTTGATGGTCACTTGTAGAGACTTCGTTGGTACCTCCCCTGGATTCCCTATGGGAGGTAGAGCAATCTCTATGATAGATTCCTACCACTGGACGTCTGGAGTCCTTTAGTATATCCCTAGGTCATTTAGTCTCTGATGTTCCTTTACTTGAGAATGGGAAAGACTAGATATAACAGGGATGGAAATAATAGCAGTCATGCGTTCCCAGGCCACATGTCTATGTGAGGAGGACCTGCACTTTTTCTCTCCCAGGAAGCCTATAGAAGATCCTGTCTTGCTCACTACCAGAGAAGAGAGACTGATTTGGCCAATTAATTAACCTCAACTTTGAGGAAGACAGCAGTGACCTTCCAATCTGTGTTTTCCAGCACTTCTAGATACAGGCTCGCCAATTTGCATTTCCCTAAAACTTAGTCCTCTGACCAATCTACCATTATATCTATTTGATTTCATCTTGTTAGACTCAGACCATTAGTCTAGATTGTAGATTTTTTTTTTATAAGAGTCTGTTGTCTAATGTGTTAGCTATCCTCAGCTTCCCGGTATTGAAATGCAAGCTAGTGTTACAAATAAAATTGATATAGATGGATATAGATAAAAGTATTAATATTTTATTTAAAGCCATGTTGGTAAATTTAAGAAAGACCACACGCCTGCTAAGATCTAATTCAAATCACCCGCCATTACCTTCTGCCCACCTGGCTGCTTCCTAAGAAAGAGAGCGTCTCCCAATCACCTCAGGAGTCTTATACTGTTCTCTATGTAATCATACTTCCTTCCTAAGAGGAATCATGGGAAATGTAGCTTCAAAGTCCCCTAAACGTCCATAGGAAGTTTATATCATATATCCAAATATTTAAGGCCCAAATGAACCCCAAATTTCCACTAACACACTAGTTAAAGATTAATATTAGTAAATTAATGTTATTAAACTAGTTAACATATTGATTATTTCTTTATACCCCAAACACAGAGAAGGTGCATAATAAATGTTTGTTAAATTGAATTCACATTCCACATTTGTATCCAATAAGTTTAATAAGCATAACAATTTCTGTTTTAATATAAGTCATCTAATTAAAATGTTGCTAAGCCCAAGGGTAAGGACCTGTGCCACTCTCAATAGGCATAGACCCATTTAATGACTAGTTGTTGGATGTCATTCGGTCAGTCTGAAATCCACCTAATCAACCAACTAACCAAAAGCCATTTATTTAACTATTAAAACCCTTACCTTTTGCCTTAAAATTGGTTCTAAAGAAGAGCTTTAAAGGCTTGGAAGTTGGGGTTAAGTGACTCACCCAGGGCCACACATCTAGAAAGTATCTGAGGCCACATTTGAACCCAGGACTTCTCATCTCCTGCCCAGGCACTCTATTCATTGAGTCACCAAGCTGCCCTCAAAAGGCACTAATTAAGCATCTTCTGTATGTCAATCACTTTACTAGGGACTGCAGATATAAAGACAAAATGAATGGGTCCCTTCCTTCTGGTAGCTTATATTCTAATTATATTATCTTCTAGCACAGTGGTATCAAACTCAAACAGATAAGGGATCACAAATTCAATCACAGAGATCCCAGAAGGCTGAGTAACGTTGTGAGGAAGATTAGTTCTTCTAATGCTATTCTAGCATTCTAGGATAGAATGAAGGAGGAGGAAGTGTGTGTGCCCTGAGAGAGACTCCATTTGTGGTGGGCAAACTGTTGCCAGCCCAGGGAGATCTTAGACCCTGCTTCCTGATTTCCTTGGGATCCTGAGTGGAGGTGGATTTCCAGCAACAATAGAACAGTACCAAGAAGAGGAGAAGTTTGAGACCTGGTGGACAGTTTCTCAAGCACACTCTTTCTTCTTGGATATCTTGGACCCCCTAGGATTTTGGCATCCCGTGAGCATCTTTGGGAAACTGTGAGAACCCTCAAAGCCACTCCTCTGATCCATAGCTGTGCTGTTCAAGACTGGCTGGTTCCAGGCTTGAATCAGTTTCCCAGAGATTGCACTGCTCCTTGGGCCCTGCCTGCTGGATCACTTAGATTAGAGTAGAATAAGTCCTCCCCTTGCCCTCTGGTTTTGCCCTTTAGATTTTGTTTGTTTATGTTTTTTTTTGTTTTTTTTTTAACCCTTGTACCTCGGTGTATTGTTTCATAGGTGGAAGAGTGGTAAGGGTGGGCAATAGGGGTCAAGTGACTTGCCCAGGGTCACACAGCTGGGAAGTGGCTGAGGCCGGGTTTGAACCTAGGAGCTCCTGTCTCTAGGCCTGACTCTCACTCCACTGAGCTACCCAGCTGCCCCCTGCCCTTTAGATTTTAAGTATAGAAATCCCTTTCCTACCTTTTAGTTAAACATAATTAAAGCTGTTAAACCCCTTTTACCTTGCCTGCTTGTTTCTAGACTCTGGCCTAGGGAGAGCAGGGTGACAGTTAAGACCAACTGCCATTCCTGTGATAAATCCAGTGAACTCCTTATCCTGGTCCAGTCTCTCCTACAACCCAGTGTGTGTACCCACAACTATTAGATTTATTGTAACATCCCTGGTGTCCCCATTATTATTTATTATCTTTTCTACAGTAATGACTTAGTTTGAAAATGCTATATATCTATGTTTTGTATGATAATACATGTATAACTCAAGATAGAATTGCTTGCTAGCTCCAAGAGGTGGGAAGGAAAGGAGAGAAGGCAGCAAATTAAATCATACAACTTTGGAAAATTTATGTGGAAATTTGTTATTATAAGTAATTGATAAAAAATAAAATTTTATATAATATGTTTTATTGTATTTTTATTTGTTGAATATTTCCCAATTACATATTTTTAAACCTTTACTTTCCATCTTATAATCAATACCATGTATTGGCTCCAAGGCAGAAGAGTGATAAGGGCTAGGCAATGGAGGTTGAGTGACTTGCCCAGGGTCACACAGCTAGGAAGTGCCTGAAGTACATTTGACCTAGCACCTCCTGTCTCTAGGCATGGTTCTCAATCCACTGAGCCACCTAGTTCCCTCCTCAATTACATTTTAATCTGGTTCTGAGGCACTTAGAATTGTGGTTGGCTGTGTGTTTGATTCATCTGAGCTAGTATATCTTACTCCATCTAACGCACAAAAATATGATCATGGCCTTTCTTTTCAAAGAAATATATTTTATTGATTTCTTTTTGGGTTTTTTTACATCACCAAAAATTTCCCCAGTCCTTCTCCTTCTCCTCCCAGATATGTTTTTATACCTACATATACATGTAGATACAGCCTTTCCCAACTCCCAATTCTAGTGCCTTCCTTCCATTAATTTTTTCCTATTTATCTTATAGGTAGCTTGCTTGTGAAAGCAACTAGGTCACAGAGTAGATAGAGTACAGACTGGTTTCAGATAGTTACTAGCTGTATGACTCTGGGCGAATCATTTAGCCCTGTTTGCCTCAGTTTCCTCATCTGTCAAGTGAGCTAGAGAAAGAAATGGCAAACCACTCAAGTACCTTTGCTAAGAAAAATCCAAATGGGGTCAGGGGATAATCAAAGCAACTTAACAAGATTGTTTGCATATAACCGTTTACAAATATTTTCTCACGTTAGATTGTAAACTCCTTGAGATTAGGAATGGTCTTTTACTTCTTTTTGTATCCCCAGCACAGGCACACAGTAGGCGCTCAATAATTGTTTACAGATTGATCTACTAGAGGAAGTTTGCAATATTATAGTTTGGATGCCACCAGGACAATATCATTCATTACAAGAATATGTGGATTATCTCATCATCTCTTCAACTTGAACTCTGTACTGGATCTTCTCCATCACAGAAGTGAACAACTTTGACATGCATACTTGCCCTACTACCTTTTTTACCATTAACAGTCAGAGAGCCAATGATCAGGTCTGCTCTTATATCTTCTAAGGAATCTTGAGTAATTTTTATGTGTGGATGTATGGATGGGAGACAATTGTTGGATATGACATCCTAGTACAGGTGGGCTATAAAGAGCTGGTCAGAATTCAAGAGATAAAGAGATGATATTATAAGCACGGAGAAAAATGTAAGCCAAAGTCCTAATGTACAGAGTTAGTTTGACCAATTTGGCTGGAGCATAAAGTAGTCTGAGGGTTGAACACAGCTAGAAAGACAAATCATTTGTACCTCTGGATTGTAGAGAGAAGATAAAGCAGTTTACTTTGGAGGCAATAGGGAAACAGAACATTTTTGATCAGAGGAATGACATGACCACATAATGGAAGATTATTCTGGCAACAGAATGAAGAATGGCTTGGAAGAACCAGAGACAGGAAGCAGGAAGACCTTTTAGAATTTACTGCAGTAAGATGAGAGTGTGGTGATGAAGCCCTTTCAAGAGCACTAGTAAGAACAGACAAGAGGAAATAGAAACATGGAAGTGACAAGATAATCAAGCCCATGTGAGATGGGAGATTGGGAAGAACCAAAAAATCATCCTCAGGTTTATCACACAGGAAGCTGATGAAGGATGTTGCCACTGTCAGAATTAGTGAAGCCAGAAAAAGAAGGTTGACGAGTGGAGTATAAGGAGCCAGAGTCAAGATATCTCAGAGTACAGGAGGGTCATCAAGGCGATGGGTCAAGGGACCATCTGGGCAGAATAGGGAGGCTTAAAAAGCAGCTGGGTTTGATTCCTGGCTTCCCAATTGAGTTGTGTAAGTCTGACCCATAATTATGGAGCTTGACCTGTTCCAAAGAATATGTAATAAATATCTGCTGAATGAGTGACTGTCAGAATTTACAAGACTGAGATCTTTGAAGATGGTGACTATTTCTGATTTCATCTTTCTAATCACAATAACTCACAATTCTAGAGGGCTTTAATATTTACAAAAGACTTACAACATTACAGTGAGGCAGGAAGTATCAAGACTTTTATCCACATTTAGCAGATGAGCAAACGGAAGCTTGGAAAGTTTAATGAACTTGTTTATTCTAGTCACCCATAAAGATCGAGGCATGGAAAACAGGTCTTCAGACAACAAATCACAACCCTAACACAGACACTCGGGCAAATTCATTTGAAGTCTTCTTTACAAACAGTGCTGAGGTTGTTACTGTTTAGATCGTTCTCCTGGTTCTGCTCACTTCCCTGTGGATCAGTCCACACAAGTCTTCTCACCTTTTTCTGAAACTGTTCCCTTCGGGATAATCTTTGGTTGAAAGGAGGGATAAATGAATGGAATTTGAGTTAACAAATTCTGTCTCTGGAACCCCAATTCTTCGTTAAATAGAACTGTTCTGAGAGTGAGGGTGGAGGATGCTTCACGAGGAGTGAAGGATGGGGCCCTCCATGACAGCTGGAAGAGGAGAAGGGGGAGAAATTGGGCGGGGGGGTGGGGGGAAGAGGGGAGAGGAGTTGGGGCGGGGCACGCAGGCGCATAGGGACGTGGGAGACGGCAGGAGGTAAACTCTGGACTGGGAACAGGCCTTGCCCATGCCTGCATATCTGTGGGCCCTGGAAGCTTGCATCTATCCCCCGAAAACGAGGTGTTTAAAAACCCCAACCTGTATCTGAGGATACAGATCCTGGAGCCCGGCGTGGGCTGGGACTCCTCCTGGGTTTCCATCCTAGATAAAGAGAAGGTAGAGACTAGAGGCCCACCCCCTGCACTGCGCCTGCGCCAACTGGCGGTTTCTTCTTTTTCTCCCCCCCCTCTTGTCCCCTTCTCTCCTCCCCCCACCCCATCCGAAGGAGGCTACGCCCACAACCCTGTTCCCGGCAAGGATTGGCTGTTCCAGAACCCAGAGCCGCCAGTGGTCAGTATCAAAAGACCCAGTCTTTCAGGACCTGGGAGCCAGTAATCTTCCTGGGTTCCGAAATCCCGCCTCTCCCTTCACTGCAAGGGTCCCCTTCGGCGCTTGGCCTCAGAAACGCCTCTTCGGCGCCTAGTGAGTGGCTACGGCATCGACCAGTAAAAAGTGAAGAAGTCGAAAGGTTCCTACCCACCAGAACCTTGATTGGCTCAACGACTGTTAAAGTAAGCCAGAGCAGGAGCCAAACAACCAATAGGTGAGGGCGGAAGAGGGTATGAGGAAGGAACTGATGGAACGGGGTGACGTGGCAGTGACGGAGACATAAACTAAAACGAATGGCGGAAGTCAGGGCCAATCATTTACGCAGCTGGTTGGGCCCGTTCCGTCTTCCTCTGTGGGTATGGAAGATTTCCAACTCCCAGAACCAATCAACCACGGTCTGGGTCTGATTGGCCTCCCTGCCACCCAATGTGCAAAATCTCTGGCGGAAGTGTCCCACCCAGGTGTACTTTGGGGCGGGGCTATCCGACCAGCCTGGGCGAGGCGCCAATGACAAGGGGCCACTGGCCGAGGGGCGGCTGTACGAACCAATGGGAGGCCTCCGTCGCGGCGGCTGGTCCCGCCTCCCGGCCGCTGGACAGGCGGGGCGTGGACGTTGCGCGGCGGCCGCTGCTGCGCTTGCTGTGTGTGTGAGAGAGACAGAGAGGGAGTCCGGGTGCTACCGCTGTTGCTGCGGGGCCTCCGGGGCCGGTGTCTGGGGGCGATGGCGGCGACCGAGCTGCGGGGAGTGGTGGGGCCCGGCCCGGCTATGGGTGCTGCGCCGGGTGGCGGAGGCTCGGGGTCGGCCGCGACAGGAGGAGGAGGACGCGGTGACTCCGGGCCCGGGCCCGGAATAGCGCCGGGCCCCACGGCGGTCGCTTCTGGAGGAGGCCCCGGACCAGGGCCGGGCCCTACGGCCACGGCTGGGGGAGGGTCGGCGGCCGGCCCCGCCCCTGCTCCGCCCACGGGGGGTTCGGGCGGCGGGACCGGGGGCTCGGGCTCCGGCTCGGCCCGGGAGGGCTGGCTCTTCAAATGGACCAATTACATCAAGGGCTACCAGCGACGCTGGTTCGTGTTGAGCAACGGGCTCCTCAGCTACTACAGGTCAGTCCGGCTCCTGAACACCGCGTTCAGGCCCCCCTCCAGCCGAGCGAGCCTCGGCCCAACCTCTTCCCCTCCCCCGTCCCCGCCCCCGCTTTACCGGGAGGGAAGGGAGGGAAACTGAGGCCCTGGCCAAACCAAGGTCATGCAGTCAGGAAATAGATGGCCGAGGTGAGATGCCACGTCTGACCATCTGCCTCCTGCCCTAAGAACCGCTGTATTGACTTTGAGACACACACACACACACACACACACACACACACACACACACGAGAGTTCACATGGGACTAATCAACTAAGGCAGAGGCACCGGGGCTTATCTGCGGAACCCACGGGGAGTGCCCTGTGCTGGGCTCAACTCTGCCTATGTTGCTGCTGCACTACAGAAACCCAAACAAACTATCGCTTGGGGCTTGGCCCGGACTCTCTTTACCGGAGCACGACCAGTCAGCATGGGCACGACTGACCTGCCAAACACATAAGCGTGCCCTAAATTCCGCCCAGCTCAGCAGATGTTAATAGCCCAAACTTTTTGCTTGGGCTTGTGCTCTTTTTGCAGTCCACTCACATCCAGCAAAGCGAACCCGCGGGACTAATCACAGGCACCGGCTTATCTACAAAACACAGAAGTGCACCCTGGGGTCAGGTCTCTTTGGCAGAGGTTATTGCCTATATCTTCTGAGTGCCTGTTCCAATATGTTTTTCCTGTATATTCCTAGATACACATAGGGGAGAAAGCACAAGAGTGAGCCACTCAAACATACCTGGAGACCCATCTGGCCTTGTAAGATGGAAATTTACCCTCTCTTTGATTCAGCAGTTATTATTCTATGAAACCCAATTTAACTGCATTTAGGCCAATCTCTGTTCCATATGCTTCCCACAAGCTCCAGACACACAAATAAATACACACCACCAGCCAGGAATAATCAACACAAAAAGTTCTCTCTTTAAATCCAGGCTGTCTTTATTGATTTAATAATGTTATCATCTTCTAGAAACTCAAACATTCTCTACAACTTTAAAGAACAACACAATGTCAGAGCTTGAAAGGGACCTAGAGCATCCCACTTACTCCAAAGCCCTGGGACTTTAGTTTTTTCCACCCCTCCAGGTTTGTTAACCTTTTATGTGTCATCCACCATACCTTAAACATAAAGGCTTTTTCTATCAGAAATGAGATTTTTACTGCCCTTCATACTCTTTCCCATCTTCCTTGGCTTTCTAAGATTTGCCTGAATTTTTGCTTCTCCTCCTTGGGGTTTGTGATTGACCTAAGATGATTGTTCCTTTCAGTTATAGAATATTAGGGTCTGAGGCAACTTCAGGGGCCATGTAGTACAACCAGCATTTGGAGCAAGAATCTTCTCTGCAATATTCTTAGTAGTCTTCTAATCTCTCTTGCTGCTCAATAGTCTTAATTGACTT
>NC_058135.1:281168072-281215664 GCF_016433145.1 Gracilinanus agilis | reverse complement strand
CGGCTGGGGGAGGGTCGGCGGCCGGCCCCGCCCCTGCTCCGCCCACGGGGGGTTCGGGCGGCGGGACCGGGGGCTCGGGCTCCGGCTCGGCCCGGGAGGGCTGGCTCTTCAAATGGACCAATTACATCAAGGGCTACCAGCGACGCTGGTTCGTGTTGAGCAACGGGCTCCTCAGCTACTACAGGTCAGTCCGGCTCCTGAACACCGCGTTCAGGCCCCCCTCCAGCCGAGCGAGCCTCGGCCCAACCTCTTCCCCTCCCCCGTCCCCGCCCCCGCTTTACCGGGAGGGAAGGGAGGGAAACTGAGGCCCTGGCCAAACCAAGGTCATGCAGTCAGGAAATAGATGGCCGAGGTGAGATGCCACGTCTGACCATCTGCCTCCTGCCCTAAGAACCGCTGTATTGACTTTGAGACACACACACACACACACACACACACACACACACACACACACACGAGAGTTCACATGGGACTAATCAACTAAGGCAGAGGCACCGGGGCTTATCTGCGGAACCCACGGGGAGTGCCCTGTGCTGGGCTCAACTCTGCCTATGTTGCTGCTGCACTACAGAAACCCAAACAAACTATGGCTTGGGGCTTGGCCCGGACTCTCTTTACCGGAGCACGACCAGTCAGCATGGGCACGACTGACCTGCCAAACACATAAGCGTGCCCTAAATTCCGCCCAGCTCAGCAGATGTTAATAGCCCAAACTTTTTGCTTGGGCTTGTGCTCTTTTTGCAGTCCACTCACATCCAGCAAAGCGAACCCGCGGGACTAATCACAGGCACCGGCTTATCTACAAAACACAGAAGTGCACCCTGGGGTCAGGTCTCTTTGGCAGAGGTTATTGCCTATATCTTCTGAGTGCCTGTTCCAATATGTTTTTCCTGTATATTCCTAGATACACATAGGGGAGAAAGCACAAGAGTGAGCCACTCAAACATACCTGGAGACCCATCTGGCCTTGTAAGATGGAAATTTACCCTCTCTTTGATTCAGCAGTTATTATTCTATGAAACCCAATTTAACTGCATTTAGGCCAATCTCTGTTCCATATGCTTCCCACAAGCTCCAGACACACAAATAAATACACACCACCAGCCAGGAATAATCAACACAAAAAGTTCTCTCTTTAAATCCAGGCTGTCTTTATTGATTTAATAATGTTATCATCTTCTAGAAACTCAAACATTCTCTACAACTTTAAAGAACAACACAATGTCAGAGCTTGAAAGGGACCTAGAGCATCCCACTTACTCCAAAGCCCTGGGACTTTAGTTTTTTCCACCCCTCCAGGTTTGTTAACCTTTTATGTGTCATCCACCATACCTTAAACATAAAGGCTTTTTCTATCAGAAATGAGATTTTTACTGCCCTTCATACTCTTTCCCATCTTCCTTGGCTTTCTAAGATTTGCCTGAATTTTTGCTTCTCCTCCTTGGGGTTTGTGATTGACCTAAGATGATTGTTCCTTTCAGTTATAGAATATTAGGGTCTGAGGCAACTTCAGGGGCCATGTAGTACAACCAGCATTTGGAGCAAGAATCTTCTCTGCAATATTCTTAGTAGTCTTCTAATCTCTCTTGCTGCTCAATAGTCTTAATTGACTTGATAGAATCATCCTCACTCCCAAATTATCACTTTGTTGTGATCAGATCTGTTACATAGTTCTTTGGTTAAGTGGGGATATTCCAGGAGTGTTGATTGCTCTTACAAAATGCTCTTGGCTTTTCCACATTTTTGAAATTCCAAACCTAAAGCCCTAATCCTGCACAACAAATTAAGATCATCTACAACACACATCCGTCATATAAATGAATCATCTGGATAGTTAGGCCCTAACTGACCTGCCCCCCTTTTTGATGCTGGTTGTATTCAATGCAGGCTGGTGAAGAGGATGTGGCCTAGAAAGTCTAACTAACTAGCTCTGCCCAAAGCTAAGTTTGAGTACTAGTTTAATTGGACGGAAGCATTCAGTAGAGGACAATGGGTTATTGGCCTGTAATAATTACATTCACAGATCTTGGGTATTGAATGTACTTTACAATAGATGGCTTAACAAATGTTTGTTGAATTGTATTAGGATATATTCCAAAACACTCTTCACTTCAGGGTTCAGGAAACTCATGACTCCCACAGTAGTGTTGGAAATGTAACATTAGCTAGCCAACTTTTCATTTCTGCTCCTTCCTGCTAGTCACTGGGCCAGCAATCAGATTTTTCTTCATTCTGTCCCATTTCCTATATCAGCCTGAGCAGAGATTGATGGAAAAAGTTGGAGACAAATGATATACTAAGAATCCTATTTTGTCCTGCCTTAAGTAATGGTATTTGAGATATATCCAAAAAGACCTAGATTTGAACTTCAGCATTGCTACTTTTTGGGAGCCTGGCCTTAGTTGTCTTATTCATAAAATCAGTGTCTTGGACTAGATGAATTTCTAAGTTCCTATCCATCTGTAAATCCCCAAAGACCATCTTTTTCCACCCATCCACCTGTGATCACTGTCATCTTTATGCTTATCAATTCACAATCTGGCCGCCTAATCTCTCTTTACTTTGTGTTCTTAGAAGTGTTATCTTCTTCCCCGCCAGGTACCACACTTTTCCCCTTCTGATGCCGGGCTACTTTGCCCTCAGGACACTTGTTTCCTACATTCTTTTGCTTCTTTAGACTTCCTCGAATTTTGCCTCTCTTCATCAGGTTTGTTCCTCTCCAAAAAAAAAATGGCATATAAATGAGGAAGCTTTAACTTTTGTGCTGACTTTTTTCGTGACCGAGATTCCTGCCAAATTCATTTAGTCTCTTGGGGTCTTGGACATCCCTGTAACCTTATTGTCATCAGTCTCAGAGAACTCCGAGTTCTCCAAGCAATCTCTGACTGCAGATACAATATAACCCAAGACATATTGAGATACAAATGTGGATCTCACAGTATAGTCTGCGGACCATTGTGTATCCCTGAGACTTTTTTAGGGGATCCATGATGTCAAAACTATTTTTATAATAATACTAAAATGCTTTAAATTCTAATACTATATCAGTAGATATCCACTTAAAAAAAGAGTGTATGGTGTCCCGAGACCAAAAAGTTTGAGAACTGCTGCTATTATTCTCTTGAGAGTTCTGCTCACAAGCCAACCATCCGACAGGATGCTGAGCTATCACCAAGAGCTACCCTTGGAGCCACACCACAATATGGCTTGTTAGCCAGGCTTAAAATTTTCAAGCCTGCAATGAGAATCCTTATTCTTCCTTTATATAACTAGAATTGTGCAGTATGGTGGAGGTCTAGGACCAGTGAACTTGGAATGAGAAGCCCTGGATTCCAGTCCCAGCTTTACCAGCTGTGGCATTTGCCAAGTTAGTTAACTAGTCTGTTAGGTTTTGCTTCCCTCATTTGCAAAACAGGAGTGATAATACTTGTCTTATTTCCCTATTAGTGTAAGCAGGTAGGAAAGTGCTTTGGAGACCCTAAAGCCCTAGATGTGTAAGCTGCTTTTTAATTACATCTGCCCCTTCCAAAAGAATCCCTGGGAGGCTAGTTATACTTTTTCTACACCCAGACTTGAAGTGTTGTCCTTTGTTCTTGTAAGTCTGGTTCTCAGCCAGTTTCTTATGCTGCATACCTGACCACCATGATGTGTCTTTATGTATAGCATTCTGGATCTTGGAAATGAACTATCTGCCCTGCCTTCTAGACCCTCAGGTATAAATCCTCTGCCTAGAGCTCTGTTATCAAATATATAAATATACCTTCTGTCTTAGTATCAATTATCCTAAGGCAGGAGAGTGCCATGGGTTTGGCAGTTGGGGTTAAGGGACATGCCCAGGGTTACACAGCTAGGAAGTGTCTGAGGCCAGATTTGAACCCAGGACCTCCTATCTTCAGGCCTGGGACTCTATCCATTATGCTACCTAGTTGTCCCCTCAACTATATATATATATTTTTTAAACCCTCAACTTCTGTGTATTGGCTCCTAGGTGGAAGAGTGGTAAGGGTTTGGGAAGTATCTGAGGCCGGATTTGAACCTAGGACCTCCCGTCTCTAGGCCTGACTCTCAATCCACTGAGCTACCCAGCTGCCCCATATATATATATATATATATATATTTTTTTTTTAAATATAATTTATTTAGAATATTTTTCCTGGTTCCATGAATCATGATTTTCCTACCCCTCTTCCCTCCCCCATCCCCGAGTTGATGAACAATTCCACTGGGTTATACATGTATTGTTTAAAACCTATTTCCACGTTACTCATATTTGCAGTAGAGCGATCTTTTAAAGCCCAAACCCCCATCATATTCCCATCAAACCACGTGTTTGATCATGTGTTTTTCTTCTGCATTTCTGCTCCCACAGTTCTTCCTCTGGATGTGAATAGTGTTTTTTCTCATTTGATTATGCTACAATGTATCTGTCTCTGTACAATGTTCTCCTGGCTCTGCTCCTTTCACTCTGCATCATTTCCTGGAGGTCTTTCCAGTTCACATAGAAACCCTCCAGTTTATTATTCCTTTGAGCACAATAGTATTCCATCACCATCAGATACCACAATGTGTTCAGCCATTCTCCAATTGAAGGACAGTCTTTCATTTTCCAATTTTTTGCCACCACAAAAAGTGCAGCTACAAATATTTTTGTACAAGCCTTTTTCCTTATTATCTCTTTGGGGTACAAATCCAGCAGTGCTATGGCTAGATCAAAGGTAGAGATAGCCTTTTAAAGCCCTTTGTGCACATAATTCCAAATTGCCATCCAGAATGGTTGGATCAGTTCACAACTTCACCAGCAATGCATTAATGTCCCCATTTTGCCACATCCCTTCCAAAATGTATCACTTTCCTTTGCTGCCATATTGGCCAATCTGCCAGGTATGAGGTGGTACTGCAGAGTTGTTTTGATTTGCATTTTGCTAATCTGGAGGTATTTAGAACACTTTTTCATGTGATTATTGTTATTTTTGATTTCTTCATCTGAGAACTGCCTATTCATATCCCTTGACCATTTGTTGACTAGGGAATATTTTTAAACTGAAAAACTTTCAGGCTAGAAAATACCACTTAAAAGCATATTTCCTTAAGAACTCCCCAATCTCATGAGTATCGTGTCTCTCCTTATTCACTAGGCATTTAGAAGTAGGCACCTGAGCCCAACAGAACTAAACTGAACTGAAGCAGGCCTCACCTGTCGGCTCTAGAAGTGTTTCTAACTACTAAGTGGTTAATTTGGGGATTTCATACCAGGTATAATAAGAGATTCCCATGAAGTAGCTTATGGAAATTGCCAGTGAGAAGGAATGTGATGAAGGGGCCAGGTGGTGCCCTTGGAAGGGAAAGGAAGGGTGAGCCTGCATGTCAGCTGTGTGCCTGGAATTTGGCCTGTATTATTCATAGAGAAACTGAAGCCTGAGGGGGGTGCAAATAGCCTGCAGCATGGGCTCATGTTACACTTGGATCAGGTAGAAGGAAGGGCAATGTACGGTCTATTGAGAACCCTCCCTTTCTTTCACAGTTGGAGGTAGGAGGGGGAGATACTGAGTGGCCAGAAACAAACAGACTCCTAAGTAGAGAGAGTAAGCAAACTTTTAGGAGAAGGGATGAAACGTGTGCACTTTGAGGCATGTAGGAATTCAGGACATTCCAGATGTGTTTGGCCTTGTAGCCAATGAGAAAGAGAACTAAAGATTGGCAAGGGACTTTGATCTCTTTGTGTTCCTGGGTTGGTCAGAGCACAGCCTCAGTAACCAGGCTGCCTTTTATTGGGAGGGCCTTATCAATGACTATCTGTAGTGTGGGAAAGTTGACATTGGGAGGGCTCTTGAGAGCCATGCATGTTGCTGCTTCTGTTGCAATAGTATGGATTTAATTGAGGTTTATTATTTAGTGAAGAACCTCTTGCTGGTTGTTGTGTCACTGAGAAGTGCAGTAAAGCTCTAGAAATGAGTGCTATTAATAAACCTGCCTGTCAGGAAGCTCCAGGGAACTTTTACACCAAGGATCAGAGAAGATCTCCGAATCTCACCCAGTGAGTAAGGAATAGGACGCTCTTAACAGTTTCTCCTCAGGAGAGTTGCTGGGCCAGGAAGACAATAATTGTCCATCCTTTTCTTGCCACCACAAAAACAGTTTACGTCAGGCCAAGAAATAACTCCATGCTGCATTTGCTGAGCTTCATTTCAAAAAAGGTCTAGAGAGACTTTCTAGTTTTCTAACACACATGAGCATAGAACCCAGGATGAGAGTTTTCTTTTTGTCTCATCCTCACTGAAACTGTTGCAGAGATGAGCCAGGGGAGTGGCTTCTTAAGCCCAAGATGTTACAGGTCACAAATATGTTGCATAAAATGCCTCATGAAGATGATACATCTTAAACTTAACCCTGCAGGATGGTTTGAGAAATACCTAAAGAAACTAGCCATCATAACTTGGTCAGTGAAAATTCTGCTGCTAGCAAGAGGTATGGAGTTTTCTCTGACTTAGAACCGTATTTATAGGCTTGGAAGACAATCCCACATAGCCTGCTTTACATTTTAGAATCAAATAAAAAACTCTACTTAGAATTTGCAGGTTTGTAAGGCTTTTGTCTTTTCAAATCTCAGGGTATTGAAAGGGAATGAACCTGGTTAGGGATAGATTTTCAGTCCTCCATTTTACATGGCGTGTCTTTTGTTTCCTTTGGTGTAGGTCAAAGGCAGAAATGCGGCACACCTGCCGAGGAACCATCAACCTGGCCACTGCTAACATCACTGTGGAGGATTCCTGCAACTTCATCATCTCTAATGGTGGAGCTCAGACCTACCACCTGAAGGCCAGCTCAGAAGTAGAGCGTCAGCGCTGGGTGACAGCCTTGGAACTGGCCAAGGCAAAGGCTGTGAAGATGTTGGCAGAGTCAGGTAAGTGAGGATAGAAAAGAGAGAGATGCACATGGTAAACTTCCTTGTTAATATTTAACAGGGAATGGTCTAATTTGGCCCCATCTTGCTCAGCTGATTGGACCTTAAAGTCAATCTGCTGTTCCCTTGGGTCTTTTAGGTACAGTTCCCTCAGGTTTCCAGTCACTCTAAAGCAGTAGTCTTGTAAGGACTTTAATCTTTTTAATACAAGCTGCCTACCTGATGCTTTAATATGACTACAGATACAAGAAACACTTTTGCCTAATAGGTTAATCTTTGGGTTACTACAAACCCTCCACCTGGATCCAATAGCATTTTTCACTTATTTCTCACTTCACTGTTGTAGGATTTTTTTTTTTAAACCTTACCTTTCGTCTTAGAATGAATACTGTGTGTTGGTTCCAAGGCAAAAGAGTGGTAAGGGCCAGGCAATGGAGATTAAGTGACTTGTCCAGAGTCACACAGCTAAGAAATATCTAAGGCCACATTTGAACCCAGGACCTCTCATCTCTGGACCTGATTCTTAATCCACTGAGCTACCCAGCTGCCCCTAGGTTTTGATTTCTTAAATCCCAAGTCCCATATTCTAGGCTTTATGGCATTCTCTGACTTGACTCTTCATTTGAGCCCAAATCATTGGACAGAATATAAGTTTTGGCAGTTTCCTTGAAAAAGGCAATGAAGTCTGAAAGTCCCATTGTGCTACCTTGGTTTCTAGATAGTAAATTACATATTACATATGCATGCTCTTGATTTTTTATCCAGATAGTCCTCTAGGGAAATTGACAAAGCACCCCACTTAGACATTATTGCTTTTAGTTAGGTTGAACTAAATGGTTACTTGTTGGCTGAGTCAGGGTGGTCATTTAGAGAATAGAACATATATTTTGGTTTCTTTTTCTTTACCATTCCATTTTTAGAGTTCATATAGCAAAGATAGCACATTGTGGTAAATTCATGGTTAAGATTCCATTTGAACCTGGGCCTTTCCCCTTCATTAGGAATTACTGTTAACACTTTTTTTTTTTTTTTTTTTTTTTTAAATCCTGGGACTCCATTCAAGGAGCATAGGGCCACAACCAGTAGGCAACGGGTCACACAGTCGCTCAGGGTCACCCAGCTGGGAAGTGTCTGAGCCCGGGTTTTGAACTAGGACCTTTCGTCTCTAGGCCTGGCTCTCAATCCACTGAGCTAACCCAGCTGCCCCTACTTTAGGTTGCAGTTTCTTTAGCAGATGTAGTTTTTACAGGGTGGGGTTGCTAGCCCCACGCCCAACCCTCCTCCTTTTTCATCCGGGCTAGGGACTGTCCTTGGCCCAGGAGTGGTAAGGGTAGTAGAGCTAATAATCAATAGGGCTAGTGACTCTTGGAAGTAAACTTCTGTATCTAGTCCTAAGTATTAGAGACTTAGGTAGCATAATATCCTTACACAGTTTCCCAGGTTTCAGATGAACCCCCTTTAAAATCCCTGATTCCCTGAGCCTACCTTTGCTAGTGATTAATTAGTTCCAATTCTGGATTTTGTGATGTGGACTCTTGTCCACAAGGAATTAGACTGAGATTCTCAACTCATTTCATACAGGGCCTACCGAACAGCCAACAGATGGTAGTGGATTTTCAGTAACAGTCAGCTTGGGCTGGATTGGAACCGGCAAACTAGAGGTAAAAGGCTCAATAACCCACTCCTGAGCCCAGGAGCCACTGAGCTCCCCCTTCATCATCCCTGTCCTGTAATCAGGCACTCATCTAGCCTCACTAGGGCTTCCAAGTTGCTAAGACTGATAAGCACCAGTTTTAGGTGTGTCCAGTTGGTGTACTCCTGGCTGGTTCCTTGGAAAATATGCCTCAGCTCAGGGTCACTTCATTTGTTTTGTTTCCTCTACAGACGAATCAGGAGATGAAGAATCAGTCTCTCAAACTGATAAGACAGAACTTCAGAATACCCTCCGGACCCTCTCCAGCAAAGTGGAAGACTTGAGCACCTGCAATGACCTGATTGCCAAGCATGGCACAGCTCTCCAGCGGTCCCTCAGTGAGCTGGAGTCCCTCAAACTGCCTGCTGAGAGCAATGAAAAGATCAAGCAGGTCAATGAACGTGCCACACTCTTCAGGATCACATCCAATGCCATGATTAATGTAAGTGCAAACACCATAGCCTGGGGCACTTTGGTCCCTTTCCTGACCAGAATATAAACTCCTGCATGTATGTTGAAATTGGAGCCTCCGTGGCATAGAACATCAGGCTTCGCTTCATTGCTTCTGGAACTAGAGTTACTGGGCTTGTTGCTCAAAGGGGAACAAGGTGCCCTGCTCAGTAGATAGAAGGTATCTCAGGGGATCTAAAATAAAGCCTAGTCCCTGCCTGCTCGTAGTTGTTGGCCCAGTGTGGAATAAACTGGTCTGGTAGGTAAAGGTAAAGGAAACCTTAGAAAACTTGAGGACCCTGTTCTCACCACTTGCTTTCCAAGGTAATTCAGGGTTACAAAGAAAAGTCATTTGCACTTTGGGGATCCTTATGATGTAAGGTGAGGAGGGAGCAGTGTTGGAGAGAGCTCCCTGCCCCAGGTGAATCTTATTGGGAGGATCAGGGATTTGGAAAGAATACTTCCTCTGCTTTGTTAGGTGACAAGTGCTAGGTAAATACAGAACAGCTCTGTCTTCCTTTTATGCCTTCCAGACACTGCATGTTAATGTGGAGAATAAACAAAGGGACTAGCCTGAGAAGATATCTTTTTCAGGTCTCACTTAAATGTTAGAAGGATTATGGAGAGGATGAAAATTCTTGAGAAAAATATTTGAGTAGCTTTTTCCATTTAAATGCAATGGAGACACAGTGAGATGTAGTAAAAATTTACTGGATTTATAGTTAGAAGACCTAGAGGAAACTCTACCCTTTATTGCCTCTGTGATTTTGAACAAGTTACTTCCCTTCTCCAGGCCTCAGTTTCCTCATCTGTAAAAGGAGAGAGTTGGATTAAAAGACTTCAAGGTTCCCTTTCACCTCTAAATTCTGTGAATCCATTAATTTCATGGGTCTCTGTCTAGTTTAGGGAATATCCTTAAAAATGTGCTTAAAAATAGTTTAATTCAGCTTAACTTCTAAATACTTGAATTTTTCTTATTAACAGGACAAATGTAACTGGTTTCATTTATTCCCTTTATTACTAAATAGACAGTGCTTCTAATTTATGTTTATCTTATTTCTCTAAAATGCTCATCAGATTCTGTAGATAACTTTATACCTAGACTGCCTCCCCACCCATTTCTGGGTTGGGGAATGTCTGCATTAAAAAGCCAATTCAGAATCTACCTCCTCCAGGAAATCTTCCTTGATATTTTTATTCAGCAATGAACTTTTCCTTCTTAGTCCATAACATTTCGTTTACACTTTTGTACTGTATAACTATAGTAAGAGTTGGCACAAGGGCTTTCTAGATATTAGCTTATCTGAACCTCATATCAGTCCTATGAGGTGACTACCATGAATATTTTCCCTATTTCATAGATGAGAAAACTGAGGCTTAGAGAAGCTCAGTGAATTAGCCAATAGTCACTGTCAGGGCAGTTAAATGACACAGTGGATAGAGTACTGGACCTGAAGTCAGGAAGACCAGAGTTCAAATCTAGCCTCAGATACATCATCTTGTTATGTGACTCTGGGCAAGTCACTTTACCCTATTTATCTCAGTTTCCTCATCTGGAAAATGAGCTAGAGAAGGAAATGGCAAACCACTCCAATATTTTTGCCAAGAAAACTCCAAATGAGGTCAGACTGAACAGCAGCAGCATCAAGTGTCAGAGGTAGCATTTCGAATTGGAGTCTCTTTCTCCAGCTCCAAATCTCAGCTGTTACTCCATATTATAAGACTGTAAATACCATGAAACCAAAGGTTTTATATTTCCCTCGATTCCTATCCTCCTTCTATGCTCATATTAAGAGTTTAATAACTATTCAACTTGAGTTGGGAATTATCTAAATCACAGAAGATAGCAAGATAATTATTTGTTTTAGCCACTTGCTCAAAAGAAAGGAATGTAGAAAGATATGGATAACCATCATGATTCCACCATGAACCAGTTCTTCTAATTCCCAGGGCCATTGTCGTTCCCCAAAACAACTTGTGTTTTGAAAAATATCCTTGAGGGGGCAGCTGGGTGGCTCAGTGGATTGAGAGCCAGGCCTAGAGATGGGAGGTCCTGGGTTCAAATTTGGCCTCAGACACATCCTAGCTGTGTGACCCTAAGTCACTTAACCCCCAATTGCCTAGCCCTTACCATTCTTCTGCCTTAGAACCAATATGCAGTATTAATTCTAAGATGGAAGGTAAGGGGTTAAAAAAAATATCCTTGAAGTCTGTTAGTTCTCTTGTGACAAAGTCTCCCCACTTAATAAAAGCTAAATGAATTAAATCAGTCACAAATAATCAGCACAGTTGGAACTTTTCCTAAAAGAAATGATATGAAAGCAGTGCCAGTGATATTTGATAGTGGGGTCGGCTAGTTGTGCTAGGCTTAGAGTCACATAACCTAGAGGGTTGCTTCCTTCCTCTGACATTTTTTTGCTTCTGTAACCAGGGGCAAGTTCCCAAATGCTCTGAGCCTCTGTTTGCTCATCTATAAAATGGGGATGATGACATCTGACATAGTTACTATCAGAGGCACTATGTCACACACTCTTAAGCTGTGCTGATACTCTATTTTTCTTTTGAGTTCTACTTCCTTGTACATGGGTGTCTTAGCCTCCAGTTATTAGACTATAAATGCCATCAGGGTGAGAATTTAGTCTTAGCTGAATTTCCTTTCTCCCCAATTTCTAACACAGTGCTACACACAGAGTGGCTTCATACGTGACCTAATCAAATGGATAAAGTGTGGAAAGTATTTTGGGAATCCTGAAATGTTTAAATGTTAAATATAAAAGGCAAGAAACACTTTCTCTACATAGAGACATTATTCAAAATCCCAATGAAAGTATCTTCTTGTTTTAAAATTTGCTCAACTTTCTCCTTCATTGTTCATCTTTTTTTTCCTCCATACCATTCCCTTTTCTGTATTATACTCTGGGCATTATTATTATTTCTTCATTTTTTAACACTGGCAGTTAGGAGCTTGTTTCATTTCATTCAAAAGCAATATGACAAGTCATTGTGCAAGGTGATGAGGCATAGAGATGAGCAGCCATCTAGCCCTCCTCCGAAGGTGGGGATTCATTGTTAGTGGAGAGATCCAGAAAAAGGCTGGAGGGAAACTTTGAGTCAAGAAGAAATCCTTTCAATTAAGAGTGAAGGGAACTTTTGGGGAAGGCTTTTCATGTAGATGGCAACACCCAACCTGAGCCTTGAAGAGAGAATATGGCTGTGTAGTTTCAGAGATGGATTCTCCTCTCTCATTCTACTTTCCTTGTTACTCTCCCTGTCTGGTCTTCTCTCATCAAATGCAGTGTGCTTATTGTCTATACTTCCTTGATTCACTTATTGATAAACTGGAGTATGTATATATTAAGATTTATATGTTTGCAGCAATGAAACTGGGAAAATATATTGAATCGAGAAGTATTCTGACAAGGAAAATAGGCTTGCTGCTTCTTAAAGCTTAGGCAGTTTTCTAGGTTTTCATATCTTTCTACTTTCTTTTTAAAATAAGGGGCCTGACTAGGCAATTTCCAAGGTCTTATTCAGCTCTTGTCTTTCTTCTTCCAAATTGCTCTGATCAGTGTGAAGGTGACCTGACCTCAGACACTAAAACCTTTTGTTAGCTTGAAATTTGATGCATCAAACTTTTCCTTTTCTCTCAGTTGTACTTTAAGATTTGATTCCTACCTCCCCACTGAGTAGGAAGTGAATAGAGTTTTACACTTAGCACTCCATCTAGGTCACCCTCAAATCTAGAACTAAGTATTGAATATGAAGTATTTCCCTGAAGTACACCCAAAGACATCACTTTCTCTGGGCCCATTTGCCCAGTTTTGGGTGACTTTGGCTAGATATTCTCCCATTTGTAGTGCAGAGTTCTCCAGATTCAGCCCTGTAGCTCTCTCCGTGAAAAACATTATTCCTGTCACCTTTTCATTTCTCCATCTGCCACATGATCCCATCCGGAGGATAGAAGTCATATTTGTGGTGATGGAAATCCTGTGGCCAGGCTTACTGGTTGACATTCCTTCAGACTTTGTGACCAAGAGACCATTAAAGAATCCCGACAGTGGTGTTCTTCTTCATAGTGGGAAATGTGGCCATCATTGATCTTGGGGAATAGTCATGTACCATGACTAGTCAGGGTAAAGTTTCTCTGCATGAGAGTCTGTTACTTGGTAGGGCTCTTTGGAGATTAAATGAATGATGTGCCCCGATTCTGTCGACATATAGGCCTGCAGGGATTTCCTGATGTTGGCCCAGACACATAGCAAGAAGTGGCAGAAGTCTTTGCAATATGAACGAGACCAGCGTATTCGCCTGGAGGAGACCTTGGAGCAGCTGGCCAAGCAGCATAACCACCTGGAGAGGGCTTTTCGGGGTGCCACAGTGTTGCCAGCAAGCGCCCCTGGCAGCACTGGTTCTGTGAAAGGTGAGCAGCAGGCTCCTGGTGGCCTCATGGGCAGACCTGTCATATCCCTTCAGGCTGTTTGCTGCTACCAGAGAGCAGAGCATCTGACCCCTCAGGGCCACTGATCCCATTTCCTTTGGTTGCTTATTCCATGTAAAGCTGGAACAGTCTCCAGCAGGCCAGCCTCTGCTTTTGCCTTATTTTTTTGGTTCCTGCTAGCTGTGCGTAGTTGATATTTAACATTGAGAATATTAAACAGAGTATTGGGAAAAGGAAAATAAAGTGTGTCAGCCTGGCCTTCCCCTTGCAGATCAGATCTGTTCGGGCAAAGGAGATATGAGTGATGAAGATGACGACAATGAATTCTTCGATGCTCCCGAAATCATCACCATGCCTGAGAGCTTGGGCCACAAGTAAGTTCTTCTTGGCTCCACCCCTATGGGATCCAAAGTGTCTGACCTCCAGGAGGGTAGAGGCAGTAAGGCTACTAGGAGCCGGGTCGTGTCCTTGGTAAGTGGTAGGCTGTCTGCCAGCTTTGTGCCTAGAAGTGCAGCATCGAAGCCTGTTCTCTCCTCAGGGTGATCATTTTTACTTGTTAAGAGATATATGAGTCTAGTGGCCGTTTTACTTTCAAAGATAATGCCTAGAATGAGAAGTTGACAGTTCTGACCTTTGCTTTAATTTTCATGCTTTCTCCATTCATTTAGACGGACTGGCAGCAATATCAGTGGGGCCAGCAGTGACATCAGCCTGGATGAACAGGTAGTTCTCCAGCATGAGAAGGGTTATTAGGAGGTACTGGGGAAGGATGAGGTTATTGGTGGGGCTCTTTGAGGGGAACTCCAGGTCACAGTTTAACAAGTTTTTGCCAAGAGGTAGAGAAGCACAGACTTTCACCCTAGGGAAGAGGGTTGCTTTTCCCCCCCTCTTTCTTGAGGGTGATTGCCTGGATTTTATCTTGCCCCTAGTATAAACATCAGTTGGAAGAGACGAAGAAGGAAAAAAGAACTCGAATTCCCTATAAGCCAAACTACAGCCTCAATTTATGGAGTATAATGAAGAACTGTATTGGAAAGGAACTCTCCAAGATCCCAATGCCGGTGAGACCCTGTTTGTGTCGTAGAGTGGAATCCTAGCAATTTTCACAGGCCTTTGTGGGGAGGGATTTGACCTATTTCCTTCAGGCAAATGGGATAGTGGAAAGACTGAAGGACTTGGGAGTCAGGAGAGACCTCCCTGCCAATCCCAGCTGCAGCTTACTCTGGCTCTGTGACCTTTGCTGAGTCACTTGATTTCTCTGAGCCTTAGTTTTTTCTTCCATAAAGTAAGAATAAGGATATTTATACTATCTACCTGGCCAGACTTTTTGTGAAGAAAGCAATTTGTAAAGCTAAAAGTGGTATGGAAAAAGAGGAGTAGTTTTGAATGTCAATTTAATGTAGCTCTAGAGGTATTCCTGTATAGGAGAATGAAGACTGGATTTCTGGACACAACAGGGACTGGTGGGAGCTTTGGGGTAGTTCTGTTTTTTCCTGTAAGTACCATGGATTCAGAGCTTGAAGGGATTTTAGACATCACCTGGTCCATCTTCATTTCTGGAAGAGAGTGGGCCTCTGTATATCATTGAGGTAGTAAGCCTGTGTTCAATTCTCTTTCCCTTCCCTCCTTGAAGAGGGGAGGCATTAGAGGTCCAGCTGACCGCTACTGTTCTTGTTGCAATCTGGTTCAGTTCAACTCAATAGATACTTTGGGCAAAGTGCTATGTGAGGGGCAGAGGATGTAGAGTTGAAGCATACAGTCCTTTCCTTCAGGTTTATATTCTAACTTGAGGGAAGGAGGGGAAACACAGCAATACGTCCACAAATAAGCATGATACAACAATAGAATATTAACAGGGCAGTTTTGATATCACCTAAAATAAGGGCCTGCCTCCCTTGAAAATATAGGCCAAGGCGAAGGAGAACCTAGGTTCAGATATATTCTCAACCACTTCCTAGCTGTGTGACTCAACCCTGGGTAAGTCATTTAACCCTCAGTGTTCTTTTGCTTTGGAGCCGGTATTTAGAATTGAGTCTAAGACAGAAGGTAGGGTTTAAAGAAAAGAAAAGAAAATATAAGCCCATTCTGATTTTGAAATGGCTTTTTCTTAGGAACAGTTGTTTTTGTTCTTTCCCCTTACTCCAAAACCCCAGTTTCACTGCCATGAAAGCTGAGGAACAAACTTAGAGCTTTAAAGGTTGTGGACTCTGCAGCAGGAGATGGGTGGAATATGTGACATCCCAGTAGTTCAGGGAACTCAACCCCAAGTGACTCCAAGCAGTCTGAGGCTAAAAGTGAGGCACCAGGGATGTTAAAATATAACCTAAATGGTTTGAGGGTACACACTGGGTTGAAGGAGAGACAGGACCAACCAGGATAGGGAGACCAGGGTTCACTGTTTTATCAGACACAAGAATGGTAGTTGGCCCAATGGGTACCCAGCTTTTACCCTAGGCCAGGGTCTATGGAATCAGCAAGCAAAGGTAAATTTTATGCAGTTTATTTGAGGGAAACTAAATAAAGGATGGGTATGGGGATTTCTACACTTGAAAACCTAAGGGCAAAACACAGGGGCTAGGGAAGGACTTAACTACTCTATCCTAATTGACCTAAGCCAGGCAGGGCCCAAAGGAGCAGTACTGGAGTTACAGGAAAGGCTCCTTCAAACTTGGTTCCAGTCAGGTTTGGTCAGCACAGCAAAAGGGCAATTGGAGGCTCACGGTAATCCAAGGATGGTCACAGGGTGCCAAGAGCCAACTCTGCCAGGTGATCCAAGGTACCCAAGTAGGGAGAGTGAGTTTGAAATGCTGTCCACCAGATCCCAAACCACTTTCCCACTTGGTGCAGCTCTGCAGGTCTTGTCCACTTGCTAAAAGCCCTCACCTCTCAGGATCCCAGGGAATCTGGATGCAGTTTTTCCCTAACTCTGAGATCTCCCAGGGTTAGCAACAGTTATGTCCAACCACTAATGGAGTCTCTCTCAGAGCACAAGCCCTACTTCCTGCTCCTTCATTCCATTTGGAAATCTCCAGCCCTTCCTGCTAGGTCCAACACTATTACTAAATTAATTACTAAATAAACCCTCACAACAAGGCAGAACTGACCTACTCAGTGGCCTCCCATGAAAGAATTTTGTGCCCTACTCACCCTGCCCAAATTTCTTGACTTTCTTTGCTAATGCTTTGGAATTCAGTGAGTTTCAATTTGGGATACATCATAACTATTAACAGTTCCAATATTCTTGAAGGGTTATGGGACCATCAGTGAGTCTTAACATTAATTTGTTTACACTATTCTGCTTAAGATTATCTCCAGTCAGGGAATCAGGTTTGGGGAGGGAATGGAGGAGATATTCTGGGGACATGGAAAAGAGGGAGCTTTTACTTCCCAAAGGAGGGTAGTAGAGCAAAATCTAAGGGCTGGAGTCTAGGAAAGAGGGCTTATCTTAAAGGTCCCTTTCTAAGTTGAGAACTTCTTGAACCTAAAGCTGAGTCACCTTTATACTAGATGCTTGAAAAGTTCACCTTCTTCCCAAGCCCTGTAGGGGGTTAGGGGAGGAGCATTGATTTGCAAAGCTGATTCTGGAGATGAAGCCCCAGGCCAATGTGCTCACCCCTTTGACTTGCTAGTTTACTTTGACCAAAGCTCTCCACCTCTTAGTAACTTCATTTCCTAGTTTATAAAAGAGTAACTGTCTGGTTTATGTATTTATATCAATATTTTATTGCCTTGGCTCTTACGAATAAATTAAGCCAATTTAGCATTTTTCTTTTCTTTTATTGTCAGGTGAACTTTAATGAGCCCCTGTCCATGCTTCAGCGCCTCACTGAAGATTTGGAATATCATGAACTCTTAGACCGAGCTGCAAAATGTGAGAATTCACTAGAACAGCTGTGCTATGTGGCTGCTTTCACCGTGTCCTCCTACTCCACCACTGTCTTCCGTACTAGCAAGCCATTCAATCCACTCCTAGGAGAGACCTTTGAGCTGGACCGCCTTGAGGAGAATGGTTATCGATCCCTCTGTGAACAGGTAAATGGCCTTCCAGAGCTTGTGGGACATTGTGGCTCTTATGATAATCTCTTAACGTGGTGGAGAAAACGTTTGGCACTAGGTTGCCTTCTTATGATAGTCCCAGACTATCAGAAATCCCTGGCGTACCCTGGGCTTTTCTTCTTTCCTATAAGATGTGATTGTTGCCAGTCTTATGGGTCTTATAAGCATCAAGAATATTTTGGCGTGGGGGGCTGCTGGATGGTTCCGTGGATTCAGAGCCAGGCCCAGAGATAGGAGGTCCTGAGTTCAAATCTAGCCTCTGACACTTTCTAGTTATGTCACCCTGGGCAGGTCACTTAACCTCCATTGTCCAGCCCTTACCACTCTTCTACTTCAGAACTAATTCACAGTGTTGATTCTAAGATGGAAGGTTAGGATTTAAAAAAAAATTTTATTTTGGGGTGTTGCCTTTGGGCAGCCTGGAATGGTTGTCCTTAATCAAAGAGGATCAAAATGGCATCCAAAACCAGTGCACAAAGTGGATTTACGTGCATCAAAGTTGCACAGAATAGTGAGCCTCATGCTCCTGAGTCTTCAAAGTCCAATGGCAAAACAGAAGTCACAACTGCTGGTGATGACTCAGGAAGCAGTGGACAACCTTAGGTTCTTTGCTGTTTGACTAAGCTCTAAGTGCTCCACAGAACCTGCTTCTTCTGCCTTCATGGCCATTGGAACAAGTTCTCATTTGCCCATTCTATCAGGGAGGTCTTTATGGGCTTGAGGGAGACCTCCTCCCACCAATCCAATGGGTTTGAGGCCTGTTGGTTACTGTCATTTAGCTGTAGGGATTAAAAATTAATGGTTTGACTAAAATATATGAAAATTATAAATAATAATTGTGGTCGTGGATTCAAAATATTATTGTTAAAAGTTGAAATGACCTTTAATAACTTTTATTTACAAAAGAGGTGGAAAGAGTGAAAGTAGAGAAATGCAAAAGAGTGGAGAAGACATTAGCCTATTTAACTGAATATTACTCTGGTGCTCAACTCAGCCAGGATTTGTTGACCTTCAACCAGAATTAAACTCTCTTCAGAAGTCAGGAAGAGAAAGCCAGCTATCCACTTACCCAAGTTCCCTCCAAGAGGCAGGTCAAGATGATGACTTGAGCTGAAGGTGACTTTGAGGCTGACTTTCTTCCTCCAGCAGACCTTCTTCTTGAAGCTGACTTTCTTCTTGAAGTCGAACTCCCCAGCCCCAGAAATTCAGGGCCTTTTATAGTGGCTTCTTGTCCCTTCCCCTCTTCTCAAGGGCCAATCACAGCTTCTAAATTGCCCAGCACTGCCTAGAGGGCAGTACCTGTGGGATTCACTTCTCACCTTCTGTAGGTGTGAATTTTCATCAAAAGGGTTCACAGTTTCCTGACTGAGTTTCTGAGAGAGTGAATTCACTAAGTGGTTTAGGAGCTCCTCCACCTAGTAAAGGTAAACAAAGAAGAGTTAATCTTCTCTTCGAAATCTAGAGAGGTACTAAGTGGAGGTACTTAAGTTATTGTTAACCAAAGTGTTAACTAGGCAAAGAGAATAAAAGATTCCCTTTTTACAAGTGTAAACTCAGAATAGACAAAGAACAAACAATTTCCTTTTCACATAGCCACCTGCAGAGATGGCTTATCAGGGTGGTACTGCTTTGAATGCTCCATCTTTTGGGAGTGACAGGTAAGAGTGGGGTGAAAGGTAGAGACCAGAGGAGAAAAGCAGCCCTGAATGCCAGAAGTACAAGTCTTCCCTAAGCACCCCGTAATCACTGGCAGCCTGGTATAGTGCCCCTGGGTAAGCAGCCTTGCTTATCTGGGATAGCAAGGCCCTCTGAGGCAGCAGCATATGCTAGTCAAGTCAAACCACTGACACTGCTTTATCCATCATCTAAACTAGGATTGTGAAACCAAGAGCCAGTGTGCCCACCCAGGGCCAGTCTCCCTCACCCTGATCCAGCAAGCAAATTTGAGGGGACAAATAATTGTTGAGAAGAGAACACCCTTCTCATCAACACTAGACAACTGCTGCTGGATAGCTGCCACCTCTGGCTGCTGGGACAAGAGCCCTAAGGGTGATAGTACCCCTTCTATCTCCCCACTGACAGTGTTAGTCTTCAGAGGAGGTGACTCCTTTGGAGAGGGGAACAGCCATTCCTGCCAACTGTCAGCTGGCTGCTACTCAGAGGGCAGGTGGAATAACTTAGCTGAGGTAGCAGAGTACCTGAGAGAGAAATAGGCAGCAGCATGTGCCAGGTGGGTTGGGCCACCTCTGCCACTTTGACCACCATCTTTCCTTAGACTCTAATGGAGAAAGCCCAGGACCCTGAGCCCCAGAGCCTTGGCAGTGTTTCCTGCCCAGTGCCTTTAGCTGTCCTGGTGGAGGTGGGATGGGGGATGCTCTGTCCCTGTGGAGATCCAGCCTGGAAGCTGCTCCCATTGGTTCTACAGCCACAGCTACTGAGATCCCAGAAAAAAAGAAATTCTTGTGAAATGGTTTCTCTGTAGAAACTGATAGGATTTCGTCAGTGGAAATGACCTTAGAAGAGACATTGCCCATCTACTTTGCTATCACACCCTAAGGACTGTGGGACCTTTCCCTCATTAGAATGGGAGCTCCCTGAGAGCAGGAGCCATTTACAGCCCAGCCTTAGTGCAGGAGAGAACTTAATAAATGCTTCTTTCATTCAAAGAACCTTAGACCAGGAATTAGGAAATCTGGGTTCTTACCTTGCCTGTTGCCAGCCAGCTGGGTAAACTTGGGCCTGTTTTTTGCCCTCTTTTCTGTTTTGGTGTCATCTTCAGCTCTAAAATGCTGGGTGGGGTTAGATTTTCTCTAAGACATCCCACAGCACACAAATCCTGTTCTAAATGATAAGGGGAGCATTTTCTCTCTCCATTCTTGTTCTGTAGTCTTCTCTCTTCTCTTCAAGGTGAGCCACCATCCCCCTGCTGCCGCACACCATGCTGAATCCAAAAATGGCTGGACATTACGACAGGAAATCAAAATCACCAGCAAGTTCCGTGGCAAATATCTGTCCATCATGCCCCTTGGTAAGGTACCCTGCCTCTGGGGCCACCCCAATGTTGTAAATGTTGTAAGTGAGAGTAAGAGAGAATGTTGTAAAGTGCTCTGTAAATGATTTGAGATTGCTTATTACAAGTTAGGCCAAAACTCCAGCTCTAAGCCCCAGGTTACTTTGTGTTAGGGGAGAAAGATTTCTCCATCCATCCCCCAAATATCACCATTCTTAGGTAAAGAAAACAGCTTTATTATTCGTTCTATTGTTGCCATTTTTGTTACTTTCTGTTGGTAATGTGTTATGGCTCCACAGTTTTGCTCAACAGTTTCCAAATTACAAAGTGAATTCTTAGAAATGCTTAGTAGTTAGGGCCTCTCCTGCCCCCACCCCACCCATTTGCTCTGAACTTAAGGTAAGCTAGTGAGTAGCCAGAGACTTTCTTTAAGCTCAGAAGGAGTTTTTAGCCCCTTCTTTAGATCAATAACCACCCCCCTACATGAGGTATCCACTTAGGGGATTTTACACTGTGAGCAGTACCTTCTGAATTCAGGTCTAGATGAGCCTGAGAACACCTGTAACAAGAGACTCTTAAAAGTATATTTGATGGGGGCAGCTGGGTAGCTCAGTGGATTGAGAGCCAGGCCTAGAGACGGGAGGTCCTAGGTTCAAATCTGGCCTCAGACACTTCCCAGCTGTGTGACCCTGGGCAAGTCACTTGACCCCCATTGCCTACCCTTACCACTCTTCTGCCTTGGAGCCAATACACAGTATTGACTCCAAGACGGAAGGTAAGGGTTTAAAAAAAAAAAAGTATATTTGTTTTCTGGGACAAGGTGAGTTTGCTTAGTGTTTCCCATTCATAGGCTTGGTTTGTTCATTCAGTTCCTTCAGCTTTCTTCTCTTTGCAACATACTTCTGGAGAATGTAAAAAAGGGTTTTACAAGCCCCATTATTATACATGATTGGATTCTTTTACACATACTGTTTCCTGAATTTTTAGAGTACTGTTCTGCTTATTAAGAGTTCATGGAAAGACTTTTTGAAGCATGTGCTATATTGCTGATTCAGTTTTACAAAATTAATAAAGTAGAATGTAGCTAGTTTTTGGAAGTTAGACTAGAGCTCCAGGCTCTTGATGCCCCAACTACTCCCTTTTTCTACCAGGGACTAAATGAAAAGAAGGGGCAAGCCCTGGCCCTCTTAGAAGCAGCCACCTCACTACAGCCTCTGTTCCTGCATCTCAGAAAGTTGTTGACTGGTCCTAGGATTCTTTTACTTGGAGGACGAGAGCAGGCAAGACTTTGGCCTCCACCCTCCCTTCCCAGCTCTTCGAGTCTGTGCTGTCTCCAGACATACACAATGACTTTCCCTGTGTCCTTCTCCATACACTTGATAGTCAGTTTCCCAGTTACCATTCTCTTAAATTCAGTCATTAAAATGTGTTGAGTGCTTGTAGTATACTCAAGACTTTGTGCTAGGGACTAAGCATACAAAGAAAAGAAAAACAATTACTCTCACCCACGAGAAGTAGACATTCTACTTCAGTATATTACATATAAATAGAGGGGAAATGGAAGGTAAGCAAGAGAGGAGCTAAGAGGGTAAAGATCACTAACAAAACAAAGTCTATTAAGAGATAGGCTATGGGGCAGCTGGGTAGCTCAGCGGATTGAGAGTCAGGCCTAGAGACAGGTTCAAATCTGGCCTCAGACACTTCCCAGCTGTGTGACCCTGGGCAAGTTACTTGACCCCCATTGCCTACCCTTACCACTCTTCTGCCTTGGAACCAATACACAGTATTGACTCCAAGAAGGAAGGTAAGGGTTTAAAAAAAATTAAAATGAGGCCACAATGATTAAATGAAATAAAAGGTGAATTAAAATAAGTAAATTAGGGGAGCAATGAAAAATTTACCTCTCGGATCTGTAATAAGAGTTTGGGACCAAATAAGAGATAGGATCATTCACAGGAAGCAAAATGGATAATTTTTATTACATGAAATTAGAAGGTTTTTGCTCAAACAAAACCAGTGTGAACAAAATTAGGAGGAAAACAGGAAACCAGAGAGAAATTTTATAGCAAGTTTCTCTTAAGGCTCCCTCATTTCCCGTGGGAAATGAGGGATCTCAGGGAAATTAATTAACAAAATAAAAATAAGAGCCACTTATCCAATTGAGAAATGGTCTAAGGAGGGGAACAGGCATTTTTCAGGAGAAGAAATCTATAGTCACATGAAAAAATGCTATTAACTACTATTGATAAGAGAAATGCAAATTAAAACATGTGAGGTAAATGGAAAATGACAAATCCCCTGCTAGAGGGGATGTGGAAAAATACGGGCATTAAAAATAGGGGCATTAATAATGCACTGATGTAGGGATGCATCCATTTTGGGGAACAATTTGGAACTATACCCAAAGAGCTATCAAACTATGCATACCTTTTGACTCAGTAATACCACTAGTAGGTCTGTTCCCTAGAGAGATGGAAGAAAAAGGAAAAAAGGCCTATCTGTATAAAAATATCTATAGCAGCTCTTTTTGTGATGGCAAAGAATTGGAAATTGAGGGGATGCCCATTAATTGGGAAATGGCTGAACAAGTCGTGGTAGATGATTGCAATGGAATCCTATTGTGCCATAAGAAAACCTGGGAAGAGTTATATGAACTGATGCAAAGTGAAGTGAGCAGAACCAGGAGTGAACAGAGTAGTACACAGTCACAGAGATACTGTACTTATGGGAAAGACTTAGCTACTCAGATCAAGACAATAATTCAAGACACTTCCAAAGGTCCATGATGAAACAGCTGTTTGCCATCAGAGACAGAACTGAGGACCTCTGACCACAGACTGAAGCAGTTTTTACTTTATTTCTCTTGCCTTTTTTTGTTGGGTTTTGGGTTTTTTAGAACATACTGATGTGGAACTGGATGACCTCAGTATAGAATCGATGTCCTATGACTTGCCACCTCAGTGAATGGGAAGGAGAGAATTTTGGAACTCAAAATTTTTTAAAATGAGTGTTAGTAAAATGAAAGGTTTGAATTAGATGACACCAAAGGTCCCTTTCAACTCTTAAATCTATCACACTGAATTTAATTATGCAACCTTGCACCCTAGAATGGGCAGGGAGGTGCTGCCAGAGTGTTGGCCCCTAGTCAGGAAGACCTGAGTTCAAACCTGGCCCCAGACACTTTCTAGCTGTATGACCCCGGGCAAGTCATTTCTCACTGCTAGCCTCAGTGTAAAATAAGCTGGAGAAGGAAATGGCCAACCTGCCATTATCTTTGCCAAGAAAACCCCAAATGGGGTTAATGAAGAGTCACCACTCTAGAACTGCCTTTGTAATTTAGCGATACTGCCACCAGATGGCATTAGTGCCCTGTTGCCAGCAAAGTCCTCACCTGTTCGAGGCAAGAAATCAGGCCTTTTCTAGCTCTTCTCTGCTTAGCTCCCACCTTTTCATAATGTTCAAAAATAATTTTCATAGAAGTCAGGAAACTTCAGCTCTAGATCTGCACCTTCCACTAACTGGTTGGGTGACCTTTCTCCTGGGAGCCTCAGTGTTATTCAGAAAGGGAGAAGGTAGATCAGAGCATCTCAAAGACCCCTAGAAAAGCTACAACTTAGGAAATCCAGAAGAGAAGGAGGAGGAGGAGATGCTGATGGTGATAAAGAGAGAAGTGACTCCTTCCTGGTCACATGCCATGTCAGTGGCAGTCTCCTGTTATCTTGTGCTCTTTCCCCTGCTATACACTGACTATTATTCTGTTAGATTTCCTCTGGCCCCCTTTGGTACCTTTGACATTCAAAAGCAGAAACATCTGTATAGAGGCAAGGTCTTTTAAAAAAGAAGGAATCCTGTCTTGAATTTCTACTTTTGTTGTTGTCAATAGCCATTAGGAGATGCAGATTGTCAAAAGATTTTTTTAGCAGATTGTATTTCAGTTAACCAGTATCTATTATGCATTTCTCATCAAGCTCCTATTTCCATGGTTGCTAGACAAAATCCATCATAACAGCAAGGTACCTTCCCACAAGATGGTAACCCTTTTTTTTTTTTTAAACCTTCACCTTCTATCTTAGAATTGATATTAAGAATTGATTCCAAGGCAGAAGAACAGTAAAGTCTAAGGCAGTTGGGGTCAAGTGACTTGCTCAAGGTCACACAGCTAGGAAGTATGTCTGAATCCAGATTTGAACCCAGGACCTCCCATCTTGAACCCTGGTTCTCTATCCACTGAACCACCTGGCTCTCAATAACACTTCTCTTAACAAATTAGAAAAATACAAAACAGCTTGTCAAATGCAGGAAAATGATAAGATTTCCTTTTGTGATAATATCATGCTGATTGTCTAGTATTTGGATAGTTATCTGTGTCTCTTTCTGCTTCTAGGTAGCATCCATTGTATCTTCCATGCCACTGGTCATCATTACACTTGGAAAAAAGTCACCACCACAGTGCACAACATTATTGTGGGCAAATTGTGGATAGATCAGGTAAGCTAAGGTGCCCATAGGGTCTCTAATGGTTAGAGGCCATCTGCTTAGGTGCAGCTTTGCAGAGAAATATGAAAGGTAAACAGAATTGGCCCACAGAATTTTGCTTAGTTAATCTGATTTAGATGGCAAAGCAATAAAAAAATATTGCTTATCTCTGGTGTGGGTATAAATGGGACACACATCAGAAATGGGAAGAAGCAACCCTGGGTTTGAATTTTGGTTCCATCGCTAACTCCATGACATTGGACAAATCACTTGACCCTTCTCAACCTTTTGTTTACTTCTTTTAAAACAAGAGGGTCAGACTAGCACGATCTTTAACATTTACCCTTCAGGTCTAACATTCTCTTGTCCTAGTATGTGCTGATGACTACATTAGAATTATTATAGAATGCACTCATTAAGCAAATATTTATTGAAAGTATACATTGTACAACCAAAGTCAAGAATCCCAAAGTGGATGAGATGGGGGTCTATTCCTGGTGAGGGTACAGCCTAGTTGAGATAAGCTATGGTAGACATGAAAGTTAAACGAAAATGTAAGCTGTCAACACAGGATATACCACAAGGCATTATATGATACAATGTCGTGTGGAGAGTTCATAAAAGAGAGACTTCACTGTGGGTTGGAATGGTCAGAAAAGGCTTCTTGGAGGAAAGAACAGTTTTGGCTTGGTTTGAGATGAGTAGGATTTGGATGTGTTGACAGGGTCTGAGTGACTGGTGTGAAGGTGGGAAATGAGTAGGTTGTCTACTGAGATCAATAAAGAGACTAGTTGAATGGGGCTGAGGGAAGAGTTATGAGAGGCTGGGGAGTGTCATTGTGAAAGCAAGTTTAGAAACTTCAGTTATCAGTTTAATCTGGAAATCATAGCTACAGGCCATGTTATAGTACCTGTAAGGTATGGATAACCAGTTTGGCATGGATATCTGTCCTATCTTCCTGCTGTATAAAGGACTCCAACATTATCTCCAGAGTTGACTTCCATGGGAAATTGTAGCTGATTAGTTCCACAGTGCACAGGTTGAAGAATGAGTGGTAATAAAATTTGGGATTTGATATGTATCCCAAGTACCTGAATCTCAGTAAAGCTAACCCTTATTTCTTTTCCTTCATAGTCTGGTGAGATCGACATTGTGAATCACAAGACAGGAGACAAGTGCAATCTCAAGTTTGTTCCTTACAGCTACTTTTCCCGAGATGTGGCCAGGAAGGTAAGAGTAGTGAGAATCAGAATTATTCCATGCACATGAGTCTATGCGTGTATGCATGTATAACCTTTTTCCCTGTGCCTTTGATCCCTTTTCCTGTCTCTATTGGGAACTTCTGAATTGATCATTTCTTCTCCCAATCTTTTCTCCTTAACCAAGTGTTCTTTCTCTACTGAAACTGTGATTTCCAGATCACTGTTGGTCTCTTAATTTGATCAACTCAATAACTTTCTCAGTTCTCATCTATAGAATGTAATATTATTAATCCTTTATTCCCCTTGGATCTGTCTTTGGCCCTCAGCTTGGAGGGCTAAATGATAGAGCAAAGAACTCCTAAAGCCTCCATTTTAAAAGTCCAGACCAGCCACCTCTCCATTTCCCATTTGGATGTTCTCTTAAATACCTTTTCCCCTCTTTCCCGTTTCAGCTTCTTTTTGTGTGTTGTCTTCTCTTGTTAGATTTCGAGCTTTTTATGGGCGGGTTTTTTTTTTTTCCCTTCAGTATTTGTATTCTCTGCACTTAGCAGCCCCTGGCACATTGTAGGCACTTAACATATTTATATTGGCTGACTCTCCTATTTCTAGATTCTCTCCCTTAGAAAGCTCATCCATTCCTCTGGTCTCTGGGCAGATATGACCTCCATGTGTATATATTTCTATCTCTGACTGACCTGATGTCATCCCTAGCCTTGACTTATCTCCTGAGCTACTGTCCCCCGTTTTCTTCTTTTCCTTTTTATATTACATTTTATTTTCAGTTATCATACATTTTTCCTCATTCTTATTTTCTTCTTCCCTACATAAGGGGAGAAAAGGAAAAACAGTTTGTCATAGATAAGCAAAACAAATGATCATATTTTCTATGCCTGAAATCAAGTGTCTCATTCTGTGTAATAATCCACTTTCAGCAATATCAGGAGGTGGGTAGAATTTTTAATCACTTGACCTCTGGAACCACCATGATTGATCATTGTGTTGATTGGAGTTCTTAAGTCTTTCATAATTGATTATATGTCCATTGTTGTTATTAAGGTATGAATTATTCTCCTGTTTTGCTTACTTTTCTCTGTATCAGTTCATACAAATCTTCCCAGATTTCTCTGAAGCCATCCCTCCATATACCATTATTTATTAAGCCATTCCCAACTGATGGGCACTCCCTTAATTTTCTTGTTTTCTTTTTTTAAAAAACCCTTACCTTCTGCCTTAGAATCAATACTGTGTATTGGCTCCAAGGCAAAAGAGCAGTAAGGACTAGGTGATGGGAGTTAACTAACTGCCCAGGTCATAGCTAGGAAGTGTCTCAGGTCAGATTTGAACCCAGGACCTCCCATCTCTAAGCCTGGCTCTCAATCCACTGAGCTACCCAGCTGCCCCCACCTCCTTAATTTTCAATTCTTGCCAACATGAAAAAGCACTACTCTAAAATTTTTTGTTCTTGTAGGTCCTTACCTTCTTTCTTTGATCTCTTTAGGGTAGTGGTATTACTGGGGAAAGGAGGATGCACAGTTCAGTAGCTTTGGGGACATAGTTCCAAATAGTTTCCAAAATGGCTGGCTTGGTTTACAGCTCTACTAATGGTGCATTAGTGTACCTATTTTTCCATATCTCTGCATTTGCTATTTTCCTGTTTGTTAGTCTGATGGGTGTGAGGTGGTACCTCAGAAATGTTTTAATTTGTATTTCTCTATTAGTTTTAGAGCATTTTTAATGTGATTATTAATAGCTTGGGTTTTGTTATGAGTAAGATGAGATTAGCTAGTTTTTAGGAATTAGGAAATACCTAGCAGGAAGGAGCTGGAGCTGGAAATTCCAGAATGGAATGAGGGAGGAGGAAGTCTGTCTGTGCCCTGAGTATGGACTCCATTAGTGGTGGGCAAAACTGTTGCCAGCCTGGGAGACCTCAGAGCAAAGGACACCCTGCTTCCTGATTTCCCCTGGGATCCTGTGTGGTGTGGCATCTAAGAAAAGGACAAATCTACAGAGCCAAGAGAGGAGGAGAAGTTTGAAAACTGGAGGACAGTGCTTCAAGCAGAACCCTCTCTACTTGGTACCTGAGATCATCTTGACTCCTGGCAACCAGAGATCATCAGTGGATTGCAGTGAGAATTCCAAAGCCACTAAGTCCTAGCTGTACTCAAGCCTGGCAGGTTCCAGGTTTGAGGCAGAAACCCAGAGACTCTATTTACAGCTCTTTGGGACCTGTTAGTTTAGATCACTTAGATAAGAGTAGAATAAGTCCTCCCATTGCCCTGTAGTTTTATCCCTTAGATTTTAAAGTATAGAAATCCTTTCCCACCTTTTAGGCTAACATAATTAAAGCTGTTAAGTCCCTTTTACCTTGTTAGCCTGTTACTATACTCTGGTCTAGTGGAAGCTGGGTGACAGTTAAGATCAACTGCCATTCCTGTGGTAATCCAGTGAACTCTGGTCTCTTCACCCTGGTCCAATCTCTCATAAATCCTAGAGTGTGATCCCACAAAACACTTAGTTTATTGTAATATCCCTGGTGACCCCATTACCTTACATATATTTTCCTACAGTTTCTTCCCCTAAAACTGCCTATTCATGTTTTTTGACCATTTATCATTTGGGGAATGGCTTTTATTCCAACACTTCTCACAGTGCCTCACTCATACTACAGGTGCTTAAAAAATGCTGACTGACTGATTGACTGATTCACTGAATTAAAACCAATTGCTTATATATTGAGACCTTTGTTAGAGAAACTTATTGCAAAGATTTCTCATAGTTAACTGTTTCCCTTCTCATGTTAACTGCCTTATATTCATTTTTGCAAAAGCTTTTCAGTTTTCTAGAATTAGAATTGTTGGTTTTATCTTTGCTCTCCCTGTCCTTATTTGGTCATGCATTCTTTCTCTATCCATGGATTTGACAGGTAATTTCTTCCTTTTTCTTCTGATTTAACATGTCCTGACTTCTGAATATCTCCTGAATAGCTCCACCTGAACCTCAAGCCCAGTGTGACTAAAATAAGCCACAATTTTCTTTCAGAACTTATTCTCCTTCCTAACTTACCTGTTTCTTTACATGATTTCCTCTTCCCAGTCACCCAGGCTCAGAACTTGGATCACCTTTGAGTCTTCTCTTTCCTTCATCCTTTACATTCAGTCACTTAAGTTCTGTCATTCATCTCTGAAATACTTCTTTCAGACATCTCCTCTTTTTACCCTTCTTGACACCCCCAAATCTTTAAATAACTTGGTCTGCCATGTCACTGGTCTCCAAACTATTCTCTGTACAGCTGCCAAATGAATCTTCCTCGAATACAGGCCTAATATGAGTATTCTGTGTTGAAAACATTTCTGTTGCTTCCCACTGACTAGGGAAGAAAATGCAGACTCTTTATAACCTTCTGTTTTCATACCAACACAGTCTGGCTTCAGCATGTGTTTCCAAACTTATTTTGTGTTGCTCTCCTTCACTCACCCTACACTCCAGCAAAGCTGGGGTTCCTGCTTCCTTCTCTTGTTTCAATGTAAGCTTGGGAGAAGGTAAAGGATCTTTTGTTTTGTTTTGCCTTCATCGTTAGCACTTAACTCAGGTCTTGCTACTTAATAAATGCATGTTAGATTGGTTTGATCTGCCTTCTTTGTTAGTGCTTTTCTATATATCTTCCCTCAGGGATGAGTTGAAACAGAATCTTCCCCTTTTCCCCACTCTGCTCTGCAATATGTGCTCATGAAATGTGTGCTCTCCTTTTCTTATGACACCTTCCCTAACTCCCTTTCATGTTATCTGCCCTCCCTTCTCTCTTCTGGAGTCTGTTGTTATCACTCTGATCTATCTTATGCATTTATTATAATAATATGCCATCTTGTATTTTAGTTAATCCTGTATATATCCTATCCCAGACAATGCAAGTTGTGTGAGAGCTGGGAGAAAGTCTTTGTGAGGTCTCGGTCATATTTATTTTTGTATCCTTGGCATGTAACAGAGTGTCTTATGTATGGTAGATCTGAGCTACACTTGGTAATAGCAAAATTCATTTTGAGGACAAAAAGCGAGGGATTCTTAACCTGGTGTACGCAAACTTTAAGAAACTTTACTGGCTTCCAGGATAATTGGTTTCCTTTGTAGTCCTATTTATTCGATTTTGTGTATTTAACAACATAATTCTTAGAGCAGGTTCTCAAAGGTTTCATGGCACAAAAAAATAAAGATTCCCTTGATCCAGAATTTAAAGAGCAATATAGGGGTGGGGGATTGAATGAAGGGGCAATAATTTTTACAGACTTTTATCCTATAAAGCAATGATCATCAAACATTATTTGGTACTGGTAGAAAAAAAATGGATCTGTAAAACAGACTAGATGAGGAAGAATCAGAAGCAGTTGAAACTCAATTAATAGGGTTTGATAAACCTGAAAATATAAATTACTTGGTGAAGAATTCCCTATTGGACAAGAGCTGAGAAAATTAGAAAACACTTTGGTAGAGACTGGGTTATATCAATATTTTATACTGAATAAGCTCAAAATGGATTTGATCTGAACCTAAAAGTCATATCATACAAATCAATAAGATAACCAGATCAGTTATCTTTTTCTTTTATTGTTATGGAGAGAATTCTTAAACAAGGGATATTAGTGATCACAAAACATAATTTCTATGCTGTGAAATTGAAAGGCTTTGTACAACCAAAAGCAGTGCAGCTAAGGGAAGTAGTCACCTGGGAGAGGTATCTTTGCAGCATATGGTGGATATTTAATATCACTATAGTAAAGAGTTTTTTTATGATTAAAAAAATTACAAAGCCCCATTTAACTTACTATAAATATTACTGTGACCCATGATTTCAAGTCATATTTTGTATTATAGAATAACATAGAGGGGTCTGTGCAATTGTATTATAATGACCCTGTAGCTGTTCATGTGAATTTTTTTTTTTTAAACCCTTACCTTCTGTCTTGGAGTCAATACTGTGTATTGGTATTGGCTCCAAGGCAGAAGAGTGGTAAGGGTAGGCAATGGGGGTCAAGTGAGTTGCCCAGGGTCACACAGCTGGAAAGTGTCTGAGGCCAGATTTGAACCTAGGACCTCCCATTTCTAGGCCTGGCTCTCAATCCACTGAGCTACCCAGCTGCCCCCTCCATGTGAATTTTTAAAAAAAATTCAGTCATTGAAACCAAGAGTGAATTCTTTCTCCCCTTGCTTTTCATCTTTGTAGGTTACGGGAGAAGTCACAGACCCATCAGGAAAAGTACACTTTGCCCTTCTGGGGACCTGGGATGAGAAAATGGATTATTTCAAAGTGCTCCCCAGCAATGGGGATAATGGGAGTGACAGTCGGCAAAGAAGCCATGACTTAGAAGAAAGCAGGGTTATTCTCTGGAAGAGGAACCCATTGCCGTGAGTATGCCACCTCTGTGCTATCTAATGTGCTATCTATCTAGCTGATGAGGCCCTGAGCCAAGAGGAATGGGTATAACTTCTCAGCCTACTTTTCCCCTTAAATACCAATGGATAGAGGCTGAGAAAGTAAAATGAGAGATTACAAAAAAGGTTTTCATTTTATTTGAATTTATCTAGTGTGCTTTATGGAAATTTTGAAATGTCATTGCTATCTCTTGGCCACTTCTACTATTCATATTTAATACTTTCAGAAATCAGTTAAGGTCATCTTGGTTAGGGGGAGGTAGGAAAGCACTGGTTTGAATGGATGGGAAGACACTGTGTTGTAGTGTTGGGCCAGAATTTTTAGAACCATCTCAAGAAGGAAATCACCTAACACCTGGTTAATGATTGCCTCTAGGCAGAGAAGATTAGAGATCAGGAATTGCCACACCAGTCAAAGGATGAAGTTATGAAATATAACAACTGGTCAAATTTGTAAGACACTGGCCTCAAATAGTAAGACTGGAAGTGTGCCACAAGTCTTAAATCTTGTAAACATTTAGTATTCTTCTGCGTTGAGATTATAGAGAAGAGCTAAAAGTGGAGAAAGTCACCTTGTGTGATAGAATTCGGCCCTCCCAGAAGTTTAGGTGCCTCAGCAGAGCTTCCCACAGAAGCACTGAAGAATCTGCTCTGATTCAGAGAGACTAGGCCAAGGAGCAATTTCATTCCAATCTTTGGAAGTGCACGATTCAGTTCTGGATTCTTTCTCGAAGCATCTTGCCTGCTTGACCTTTTTGTAGGTATCTCGCTTCTGATATCGCTTTGCCTTTCTCCCTCTCGCTGCAGGAAGAATGCAGAGAATATGTACTACTTCTCCGAACTTGCCCTGACTCTCAATGCGTGGGAGAGTGGCACAGCCCCCACGGACAGCCGCCTGAGGCCTGACCAGAGACTGATGGAAAATGGACGCTGGGATGAGGCCAATGCAGAGAAGCAGCGCCTGGAGGAGAAGCAACGTCTTTCCAGGAAGAAGAGGGAAGCTGAGGCTGTGAAAGCCACTGAGGACGGTAAGGGGAGCCACCATTGCTTCTTTGGGGCAGAGGTGGTGCCACCTTGGTGCCTTGCTAACTCCATCTTCTCTCTCTTCTTTATAGGCACTCCATACGACCCTTACAAGGCACTGTGGTTTGAAAGGAAAAAGGACCCTGTTACCAAGGAGTTAACCCATATTTATAGAGGAGGATACTGGGAAAGTAAAGAAAAACAGGACTGGAGCTCATGCCCAGACATTTTCTGAAATTGCAGGAACAAGAGAGGGAGGAGGATCAGAGGGGAAGAGGACAAAGGTTGGGAGAGAAAGCCGGCCATTGTGACTTCCTTACCCAGTGCTTTCCTCAAGGTTGTCTTTCTTAACCAATCATTTGTTCCAAAGCAATCACCTGGAGCAGAAACCCGGGGGTGGTGATTGATTGGCTTTGATGCCTTAGCTGATTGAACCTGACATTGACTTACTAGATACCTGTGTTTGTAAGGGAGAGGTTGGGTGGCTGGGAGTTAGCATTATTTCATACCTGCAGATCTCTCTATCTTTGACCTTCCTTCTCCCTTTTACCCCATTTAAAATTATGCCACCTCTAGTCCCATCATATCAACAATATCTCATTCAGCCAAGAGACACGTGAGGTGAGTATGTGGATGGGAGGTTATTTTGGTGCTGCCAAGAGCAAGCTCTCGTAGTAGGAGTTCCTTTTAAAAAATGCAAGTGAGAATCTCTTTGGGAGGTTTCTGTAATGGCTGCATTTGGGGTTTGGTGCCCCTTTTTAATGAGTTCTCAAAGGCAGGGAAGGTTTTGGAGGTCCTAGGCATGCCACAAATACCTGAGAATAGAGCTGACTGACTGCAGGACGGGACTGCCTACTTGGATAGAGAATGGGGACAGCCAGGGATTTGTCTCCATCCATGTAAAGCTGCCCCGACTACTCTTCATCCTATGGGCTACACAGCAGCTGGCTGCCACTTCACCATTAGTAGGAATGGGCTGATCCTCCAGGATTATAGTGCTTGTAACTGTGGGGGCTACTTGGACTTCTGCAACTGAGAACTTTTCCTGGAAAGATAAGAAGGGCCAGAGCAAGACTTCCAGCCATTCTGCTGTCCACGTCACTCCTCACCCTCCTCACCCCCCACCCCAATTGCCTTCTATGCTTCAGCTTTCTCCCCTGGCAGTAGGTCGCCATGGGGTCTGTGCTCCAGTGTGGAGCAGAACTTTGCCTATTTTCCGACGTTTTTCGGAATGGGAAAGACAGGGAGTAAATGACCTGGAATAAGTCTTTCCTCCATCTGTCTCAAGCCCCATGGACTGGAGCCACCTCTTGAATAATTTGTTAAATATCTGTATATTATATATATGTAGAGAAAAATCTAATTTTTCTGTTTTGATTTTCCTCCCTTCCATTAAGAATCTTGTTTTTTTGAAATCCACCCCACCCTGGGACTCTTTGCATTGAGCATACATCGATGTAGATTTCATGTTCTATTTTCCCACCTCAGAGGAGGCAGGAAGATTTTAAAGCTGGTCAGGATCATGTGTGGGCTCTTAGGGAACAGGGGAAGGTTCTCGTGGCTCATTTCATGATGTACTCATAATCTCAGAACACTGGTAAATGCCCTTATTGCCCTGCTCTCAAAATGGAATTCCTTCACCCCTCCTTCCCTGCTTGGAAGTTCTGTCGCTGTGAGGCCCCAAGGGTGCCTTCTCGTTGGCCTTGGCCAGAGGCAGGGTCCCCAAAGCACCACATGGGGGTGTGAGTGATCCGCTGCTGTTTTGTTTTATCCTATTCATGCCGTTTGTCTCCCTCAAAAATCTGTCTGCAGCTTTTCTCTTCCTTCCCCTCCCTCCCACCACTCACTCCTGGTTGAGGATCATACTGAGGTGCCTTCCTTGTATGCTTTTGTTGGTGTTTTTGATTCTGTTCCTTACCAAATGAGCCTCAGCCAGTGGGGGGGTCTTGGCTGGGGAGGGTGGAGGTGGAGAGGTGCAGTATAGGTCATTCCAGAGGAAATCACTCCAGGGAAATGGAATTTATGCTGGCCCGAGGATTTCCCTTGCTTCCTTCCCAGCTTTGACGGGTAGAACCGACGGGTGGTTGGGGGCCTTCCTCCAATATGCCTCACGCCCAGAGCAGGGAAAGGTTAATAATACACAGGAGCTGGATCAAGAAAGTGACTGGAGCAGAAGGCTTCAGAGTGGGCAGCCCCATGGCCCACCTTCTCTTCCCCTGCTGTCTACCCTCTATTTCCAGGTTTGGTACCGAATCAGAACCAGATTCCTGCCAGTGGGAGAGGCTTCAAGTCCTACAGGTGGAATAAAGGCAGATTCAAAACAAAACAAAACGATAATTATATTTTTGGGTTTTTTTGCATTATTGCTTTTTTCCAAGAAAACAACTAAATTAAATAATTTTTAAAAAGTCCTATTGTCTGTCTGATTCTCTTCCATCTATATATAAATAGGAAAGATGAGGGGGACCTGGACCTTGTTCATTTAATTCTTGGGAATATGGGATCCATGGAGTGGCCATGGGAGAAATGCAGAAATTTATTTTTTTTCAAATGGTAGAGAATGAGAAATGGCAGCAACTTGAAGTTTTTATTTTCTAGGGTAAAAGCACTGGTGGGGCCCATTCCTTTGACTCCCACTTGGCAAATGAGGGGAGAAAAGTTAATTGCCCACGAAGTAGCTAGAGAACATCAAGTCAGAGAACTTAATGTATCCAAAGATTTTAACAGACTTGTCTTTAGCCGTGTCTGGCTGATGATGGCAGAGGCAACAGAGCAGGCCAACCTAACCCTAATGGCTTCTTTGGCCTGTCCCTGCCTGGGTCACAGCTGTCAGTCTCTTCATTGACATATTGGGCCAGGAGATGATACATCTGAAGTTTAGGCAAAACAAAATCAGAATTCTGGAACCAATGCTTTTCCTCCCCAATAATTACATTTTCTTTAGCTCTCTTGAGAATGGGGTGCTCCAATTTTTATTTCTTATAGTCATGAAGTTCAGTTTTGTCTGAATTGAAACCATGATGGAAGAAAAAAAATTGCTTTTTAGATGGAGACAGTCTGATAAAATGGAAGTCATCCTCTGTTAATCTTAATTTCCCCATCTGTTAAATGGAGAAAGTAATCCCTTATTTCCTGCCTAGCAGGATTGTTGCAAGGAATGTGCTTTATAAACTTCATAACTGAAACTAGATATATGGAATATTTTTGAGATCCTTCATTCCAAATTACCAATTTAGGTTTATAAAAATAAGTTGCACAGAACATTCAACCTGTTGGTTGAGGGGAACAGGATGAGATGACTGCCTCTTGAGATAGCATAAGAACTTAATCTTTGGATACTTAACAAAATGGTCAGAACCTTGTTTGCCATCCGACTTCTGTCCCATCATTTAGCTGAAACAAGCCACCCATGACCCCATGGCCTACTCTGTTGGCCTTTTCATCCTTTTCCTCAACTTGGTCGAATTTAACAATCTTCCCTTGTTTCCAGGAGCCATGAGCAGGTCGTTGCCTACCTCTAAGTAGTTCTCTTTATTCTCGCCTCTTAAATGTGGGTGTTCCCACAAGGTTCTTAGCCTGGGACTCCTCTGTACTTCTTTTGGTGATCTCTTCCAAACATGGTTTCAATTACTGCCTTTTAAGCAAACAGCTCCCAAAGTGTTAGCATCTAATAGGCAATTCTTATTCTCTCTAGTTTGGGCTGTTCTTCCATAAATCCTCCATAGAGGATCCATCTATTGTGTGGGAGGCCTTTTTGCATTTTTTGGGTACCAGGGGAGACAGATCTTCCACTGGTTAATAGCTTGAACTCATCACGTGGGGACTGCTTCATGTCCTTTTTTGGTCATATTTCCTTGATGATATCCTTACCATTTCTGGCACACAAATTAGAAGTAACCTTTCCTGCAATCTTCCCCACTGCTTAGGACAATGGCAACTCCAGTGGCATTGCAGGATTTGTGACAGTATAGCATCACTAGGAATGTACCTGTATTGGAAAGAGGTCTCTTGAAACAAGGTAGATGCCCATTGATTAGAGAATGGCTAAGCATAATGTGATAAACGTAATGGATTATTCTGCTTTTAAGAAATGAATGAATAGGAAAGCACAGGAAGACGTAAATCAACGCAAAGAAAACTAAGCAAACTGGGACAACATACACAACAATTAGAACAATGTAAATGGAAAGTCCAATGGCAACGAAATAATTGAAACCATGGCGCAAAATGATAATGGCCAAGCTTGACCCCAAAGATGAGGTAAGAGAGAATCTATTAGAAAGCTACTTCATTCACATTTCTTGACAATGGAGACTCGGGGCATGGAACACTCCATATGATGTCAGACTTCAATGTGCTACTTAATTTTGTTGACTCTCACCTCCATTTCCTCTTAAAAATTCTGTTACAAAGATGACTCTCAGATGGGGCAGGGAGAAGGGCATATTGAGAAATGATGATGTAAAAACAAAAAGATAGCAATAAAAATGTACTTTTTTAAACAGATGAGTAGGTCTGCATTGCATGATTTTCCAAAATGCAATCTCTCAAAACTTCCTCCTATTCAAATCTGGGCCTGGCTCATTGTCCATCTTCAGGGCCTTTGTCGTTATAAATCTTATATGTATGTAAATGCACACATATGCATAAATTGGTCAATTCAAAGGACTGGTCATCTAGCCTCAATATGAGCACTTTCTTACATTTCATTTTGGGGTTTAGATTTTTAGGCTAAATCTGGAATAATTGCAGATCTCATTGAGGGACTTGGCCTTGATGTCATTGACACTATCATCTGCGTACTAATGTCTGGAAGAACCTTTTTTTCTGTCTAAGGAATTCTTAAGAATTGGATTCACAAAATTTCATTTGGGATCTGGATGGCCATCTAGTTCAATAGACTGATTTTTAAAAAAAAGGCCCCCAAACACTGTGCCAAATAAATAGCCAGTCTTTCCTTCTGAAAGGGAGCCCCCTACCTCTTCCAACAGCCCTTTCTTTCCTTTGTAGAGGTCTAATTGTTAGAGGATTTTCCTGTTCTAAGGAAATTTGTCCCTGCAGCTTACACCTATTACTACTCATTCTGCTCTTGAGTCAAACAGAACAAATCTAAACTGTTTTCTAATTGGACCTTACTCATGATTTCTGCTGAGCCTGGTTTCTCTCTGTTTTATACCTTCCTTGGCAATTAATATTTGGATCAGTGTGCAGTCATTTCTGTAGTTATGTCAATCAAATTCAGTATGTTAAAGGCTAGGCATATTCCCCCTAAATCCGCCTCTTCCCCAGCTTTGCCAGTCTCTCAGGCTCATAACTTTGTAATCAGTTTCAACTCCCCTTCCCCTTGCCTTAATGTATCGGCTCCAGGCCCAAATCCTTTCCTAGAGACCTCTGAAATATCTCCATTCTGATTGGAGCCGTCATCTCGTTTATTGTAACAGTCTCCTAAAACAGTTCTTTCTGAATTTGGTCTGTTCCCTCTCTGCATTGCTTTTCAATTCATAAAGGATAACAATAATTCCTCTATTTAAAAAAAAACAAATAAAAATGAAGTAGCTTTCTCATTGCCTGATGAGTAAAATGCAAATTCATAATCCCAGGACTCAAAGGTCTTTCCAATGATCTCTTCAGCTTTTATGCCGTTTCCCTTTATACAGTCTGCTTTTTGGCCAAACAAGATTATTCTGTGGCTACCCTACTTGATATTCTCTTCATGCCTTTGTTCACAATCCCATACCTGCGATGGAGGTATCTATCGCTCTTCTTTCTAAATCTATTGAAGTCCCATTAAGGTCCAATTCAGATGCCTCTTCCATAAAGCATTCATGGACTCCCTCAGACAAAAGATATTTCTCTCAGCGTGTTGCCTTAGCCTGGGTAGGATAGCTGGTGTGCTGAAATACAACACCACAGGGAAAGTTTGGCACGATATTTCCAGTTCTTTAACTCTGATAGATAGATGAATGAGTTGGTTATTTCTCTATTTCCTGCCTTCTACCAGCTTCCTGCTGGGAGCTAGAGATTCAGGATGCCCCAGAGTCGATTTCCATTCATATATTTTAGAGGGGAAAAAAGACGATAGTAGGAAATAGATCTAGGGTACATATAAGCCAGGTAGGTGGTGCATATTCCTCTTTATAGGCACAGAGAAACATCACAGGCACAGGGGATCATCAAGGGCGACAGCTGCAATTCTCCATTTGAGAGGCTGTGCAGAAACAACCCTGGGCATAATCGGTACAGGGAAGCAGGAACTTCAGGTTTTTTTTAATTATTAATAGAATTTATTTCCAGCTATCACAGCCACTTTCTCTCCCCTCTCCACACCATAGAAGGCATCAACCAGCCAACAGATATATAGATATAGATTATGTCTTTTGTGTTTCTATTTTCCAGCTCATTCTCTGTTCCTAAGTTATTCTTCCAATATTAAACTGTAGCTGTATATATGTTCTCTTGGTTCTACGCAGTTCACTCTTCATTATAATGTAGTTCTTTCCAAGTTCTAAAAAATTAATCTGTTTATTCTTTCTTTCTTACGGCATAGTGATGTTCCATCACAATCATATGCCACAACTTGTTTGGACATTCCCCAGTTGATGGACAACCCCCTAGCTTTCCAGTTCTTTGCCACCACAAAGGGAGATGCTGTAAATATTTTGGAACATGTGGGCTCCTTTCCTTTTTTCCCTGATCTCCTTGGGGAATGCTGGTCTAGAGAATAGCAGTTTTTCTTGCAGAAGGCACAGCCACATAATTAGTATTTGCAGGGGCCTGCACAGGGGCGAGAGCCACCATTCTTGCAATCACAGTTTGATTCAGTGACTGGCAGATGGAATATTAGGCCCATCCTTTTCAAGGGGGAAGAGTGGGCTAAAGAAAGACGTGGTCGAGATAAATTTTGGGAAAGCACTTAGCACAGTGCCTGGCAGCACATAGTAGTGTATTATTTTATTAAGTGCCTACTATGTGCCAGGCACTATTTAAATAGGCACATCTATATTCTCTTATTAGGGAAGGGAAAAGGCATCATTAAGCCCCTACAAATATCTCATTGAACACTCACATCAACCTTAGAAAGCAAGTGTTATTATTATCTCTGTTTTGCACATCAGGAAACTGAAGTTAAGTGACTTGCCCAAGATCACATAGCTAGTGTCTGAGGCCAGATATAAACTCAGATCTAGCTTGACTCCAGGCCCAGCGCTCCATCCACTGTACCACTTAGCTGCCAATATAATAGATGCTTTAGAAATGCTTATTCTTTTTCCTTCCTTATTCCTCAATCTCTCGAGGGGACTGGGTCCCATATAAAGAAAGACCACAGACACTGGTATCCAGAGGTGGAGATATCAAGCTACTGACTGAATCCCAAGCTCAGAGGCTAGCAGAGGATCCTCAGAGGACCTTTTTCTTTATAGTTATATAAATGTGATGTCAATATATACGAAGATTCCCCTGTAGCTGCGAGATCCAAGGTCTTAAAAGAGTTACAAATGATCATCTAGCACTAGCAATGATAGAAACTCTAATCTTTGGAATAGTACAAGTAAAAAAAACCTCATAGATACCACCTTATGTCTATTAAGAATTTTTCTTTATGTAGTGCTCAAAGGTTTATAAAGCACTTTTGGAGAATCCCAGCATTAGGGTTGGAAAGGATTTCCTGTAATTATGAAGGTCCCCCAGATGTTCTTGTCTGCAGATGCCATTGGGCTTATTGCATTGTCCCAAGATGTTTCAGAATCTCCTAAATGCTTTTTCTTTTAAAAACCCTGGTCTTCCATCTCAGAATCAATACTGTATACTGGTTCCAAGGTCTAAGAAGAACAGTACGGGCTAGGCAATGGGAGTTAAGTGACTTGTCCAGGGTCACACAGCTAGAAAGTGCCTGAGGCCAAATTGGAACCCAGGACCTCCTGTCTCTAGGCCTGGCTATCAGTCCACTGAGCCACCTAGATGCTTCTTTTGCATTGTTTTCTAAACAGTCCAATCTTCTTCCCAAAACACAGACAGCTTTTTAATATTAATATTCATTGAGACAGCTGGATGCCTCAGTAGATTATTGAAAGCCAGGCCTAAAGATGGGAGGTCCTCAGTTCAAAACTAGTCTCAGACACTTCCTACTTGTATGATGCTTGGCTAGTCACTTAACCCCCGTTGCCTAGGCCTTACTTCTTGATTCTGAGGCAGAACAAAGGTTAAAAAAAAAAAAAAAAAAGACAAAAACCAGAACATTAATATGCATCCAGAGATGCTGCAGAAACTTAAGTCTTTGAGATCCCTGGTCTCAAGACCTCCTACTTTACCAAGATAAACTACAAATGAACCCATCACTTAGGCATAAAGGTGATATCATAAGCAAATTAGTGGTGCAAGGAAGAAATTACCTTTTAGATGTCATGTGAATTTTCTTTTTTTTTTAATTTTCTTTTTTCTCTCAATTACATGTAAAAACAATTTTAATCCTACTTTTTATTTTAAAAAGTTGAGCAAAATTCTCCCTCTCCCCCTTCTCCTTCCTCCCCTTTCTTCTCCCTGAGACGGCAAGCTATTTGATACAGATTTTACATCTGTAATAATGTAAAACATCTTTTTATAGTAATCATTTTTGTAGAGCAGGGGTTGGCAACGTGGCTCTTTTGAGGGCCAGATATGGCTCTTTCTGCAGGAGCCATAAAGTCCATTTTTTTTCAGGCACTGTTACAGGAGCGGCACTGTGAGCACTGTATGGCTCTCACGAAATTACACTTAAAAAAATGTGGCGTTTATGGCTCTCATGGCCAAAAAGGTTGCCGACCCCTGTTGCAGAGGAAAACTCAAATGAAAAAAGCGAAGAAAGAAAGTGAAATATAGTATGTTTCAGTCTGTATTCAGACTGTCAGTTCTTTCACTGGAGGTGGATGGCATTTTTCATTGTGAGTCCTTGGGGATGGTCTTGGATTACTGTATCGCTAAGAATAGCTACTGATGATTGTTCATAATATCACATTGATGTAATTATGTACAACGTTTTCCTGGTTCTGCTCAGTTGGTTTTGCATCAGTTCATGTAGCTTTTCCATTTATCCATTCTCATGAACTTTTCTATCCATTTAATTAGCTAATGCTTAAATCAGAATAGATCAGAAATAGGTTTTAGGGCTCTCAGAGTATGGCATGGACCATCAGCAACTGATGAGAAACGTATCATTAGGATTTATCAAAGCAGTATTTATACAGCACATGGAACAAAGAAGAAAAATGGTTATTTGTTAAAATACAAGGGGCCATACAAAGATAAAATAATCTACTGGTTAAAGAGAAATGTATATCATTTGCTACAGGAGCTAGATAAAGGGAGGAATCTTCTTAGTAGAGGGACTTTGATTAAATCAAAGAGAACTTTGAGTTGGGCAGATGAGGGAAGAGGACCTTCCCAGGACTCTGGAATCCTCAGCCTTCAGGAACTGATAGGAGGAGGAAAGAGGACACTAAAGGACACCAGTTGCTGTAGCTGATTTTTCAGCCCATAAGGGATCACAGGCAACAAAATGATTGATAGTTATTTTCTCCCCAAAATCAGAGAGGCAGAAGATTGAGGTGTTTAGGCATGAGGGTATCGAGGCTGATGCAATCTTACAGGATGCTGAGGTTACTTGGGAGTATGATAGAGATGCTAAATTCATTCCAGATGACTTCTGCTTTAATATCATGGTCACTTCTGGTGTATTCCTTCCTTCTACCCCATCCCACCAGCCCACCTGTAACCGAATGAAACCAATAAGCAAAACAACCAACACAAAAAACCATATCTAAAAGCATATATAATATTTTGCATCCAAAGACTACCATCTCTCCAAGGAAAAGAGGGAGATGTATATCAAAGATTGATCAGAATAATTACATTAAGCCTTTACTAAGCACCTATGTTGGGGTGTGAGGGCTCGCAGGGCAGACAAGTTGAGGGTAACCAACAGGCCTCAAATGCTTCCCTCATTGAGTTAGGGGGATGACCTAACACAAGCATGCGAAGATTTTCCCCATTGGAATGAGTGGATGGGAGCAATTCATCCTGTGAAGGTGGCTGAAGAAGGAGCTCTAGAGCCACTTGGGTAGATATCAAAGTTGGCTCAGCCATCCACTGCACCCTTGGGTACCTATCACCAGTTGTCCTGACTTTTTGTCTGCCCATCAGACCTGGTTGACTCTGGAGATGTGATGACTTTGTGCAATTCTGCTTCACTGAAATCCCCAACTCATGCAAGTCAAGACATCACCCGTTGATGTCATGAGTCCTCTTCAAAAGCAAAAGACCAAGAACATCATCGTTTCATTAATCAAAGAGGAAACAACAAAGTTGAAGCAGCTTTTGGCCCTAAAGAGTCTCTATTCTGGAAGGGAAACAACATGTAAGACCCAGAAATAAGTACCATTATGAGGAAAGAGCATAGAAGCAGGATCTGGAAAAGAGCAGAGGCAGGAAAGGTTCTGGAATTCTGATCAGTTAAGCCTAGAGGTTTAGTCTTGTCTCCTGGGGGTGACCTCGTGAGCTTGGCTGTTCTCTCCTGTGGCTGTCCTTCTACTATATCTTTTTTTTTTTGTTTTTTAAACCCTTAACTTCTGTGTATTGGCTCCTTGGTGGAAGAGTGGTAAGGGTGGGCAATGGACCTCCTGTCTCTAGGCCTGATTCTCAATCCACTGAGCTACCCAGCTGCCCTGCTTCTGCTATATCTTATCAACTTGTTCCTGTAGTTATCCTGTTCCTGCTAGCTGAGAGATACCTCATCAGAGCTGTTTGAAGGCATCTATCAGCGAGAACCTCTCCCTGAGCCCTGTTCCTGCTTAGCTTCCAACCTAAATACCTCTATTACCATCCTAGGCGGGGATTTGAGTTGGTGGAGTTTATTTATATTAGGGGCTGGGTCTTCAGGTAGAGAGGTAAAGTACGGTGCAGCTAAGAGAGAACAACTATAGATTTGTTGGGGAGGGTTAGTTAGATACACTAGATAAGATTATCCAAATCCCCTTCCTTCCCTTCCCTTAATAAACCAAACCATCCCTGTATTTATTAACCCTGCTTGGACTGCATTTGTTATCTTGTCAACTCTATCCTGTTGGCCTCTCCAAACCTTGTGAATCTTCTGATATTGGCCCTGAATAACCAGGCCTTGAACCTACCAACATCCCATGACCACCCTGGTATAGTCTAGTTACATATTTCGGTTCAGAATATATATGAAAGAAATACAAGATAGTGGGGCTGCGGTTGGGGGGTCTTAAGAATGAGAAAAGTGTCCAATTTTCCTGGTTTCTTCCCATTCATCATTGCGTCGAGTACAATAATGTTTCTGCAGAGCATTTTATGAATCCGTCATCCAGTCCATGGGTACTTGCAATGTTTCTGGTTACTTTCTGTCACAGATGGAGTAACTATGAACAATCTGGTGTATCAGACACTTAATTCTTTCTGTGGCCTTATTCCTACCCTTTCCTTTGAATGATGAGGAAGCAGAGTGAAGCGACTACCCAAACTTGTACAACCTGCCAGAAAAAGGAGGGACTGAACCATGGTTTCAATTCAGGTCTTTGAGTGCCAGCTTCCAGGCTCTTTCTGACATATCAAAAAACTCTTTAAAAAAAAAAAAACAACAGGGGGCAGCTGGGTAGCTCAGTGGATTGAGAGTCAGGCCTAGAGACAAAGGGAAGTACTAGGTTCAAATCCAGCCTCAGACACTTCCCAGCTGTGTGACCCTGGGCAAGTCACTTGACCCCCATTGCCCACCCTTACCACTCTTCCACCTAGGAGCCAATGCACAGAAGTTAAGGGTTTAAAAACAAAAACAAAAACAAAAAACTCCAAACCTCTTGAAGATAAAATATAAACGATCCAGGACAATCCCGAAGAACTTCTGAGAAAGAATGCTATCCAATGCTAGAGAGAGAGAGAAGCGGTGGAGGGGGATGAAGACTATTTTCCACAGTAGTTAATTTATGTTGTTATTTTGGGGTTTGGGCTTTATAGGAGTATTTTCTTCCAACAATAACTAATATTAGTATCTTTTCTGGTGTAAATCCAACTAGTTCATCCTAGACACTCTTGTGACTAGATTGCTGTACCTTATTTGTTAATATTTAATTACTTTTGTATCAATAATAATTTAGGAGATTAGTTTATTTTTCTTACCATCCCTGAGACGGGGAGAAGGGAAGGAAAGGAGGGAGACAATTAATTTGGATCTTATCATTTCGGAAAACGTAGGTGGAAAACTGTCATTCTATGTCATTTGGGGACAAGAAAATATCTTTGAATTGTAAAAAATAGCGTTTCCGAAAGCAGCTTGGAACGATGCCCGGAGAGCTCTAAACCCACGTTAAGACCGTTAGAGGCAGCCGGACTAGCTCTGGGGCTGCTTCTCAGGGAGATCCGGGAGAAAGGAAAAGCACCCCGATGCTCCGGGATGTTTATAGCGGCTCTCTTTGGGGCGGCAAAGAACTGGACGTGGAGGGGGGCTTCCATCCATTGGGGAATGGCGGGGCGAGCCGTGGTCTACGATGGTGATAGAATATTACTGCTCGCAAGAAACGCTGAGCAGGCGAAATTAAAAACAAACAAACTCGGAAAGAACTACATGGGATACTGAACAGTAAAATGAGTAGAACTAAAAAAAAATGAGTAGAACTAAGAGAAAATGATATACAACTACAGCATCAGTATCTGAAGAATAACGTGTGAATGTCCAGTTCCGGAGAATGAATTGGATCTGGGTCGCCGTCAGTCTGTCTGTCTGTCGGTTGGTCTGTCTGTCTGTCCGTCCCATGATTCCAAGAAGGGAGGGAGGAGCTGAGAGATCTCGAAAATAAATTCTATTTTTAGAAAGATCGGCACACGAGTAGAGCAGCCATCAGTGTCAACTAGACAGACTACTGCGCGTGGTTCTCGCAGGAGCCCGGATAGCTCAGTCGGTAGAGCATCAGACTTTTAATCTGAGGGTCCAGGGTTCAAGTCCCTGTTCGGGCGCGAGTCGTTTTTGGCCAGAACTCCGGAGCCACGAACGACGACAATTTCCAAAGGTTGAATTCGCGAACCAGCTCCGTAAATATAGGATTGGGTTTGGCGCCAAAGTCCAACTCCGAAAAGAACTCCATTGAAATCAAACTGCTGAGGTTTCCAAGTTCCCACCATCTACTTTATGTGATCCTCTGATGGGATCTTCTCCAGTTTAGAGAGGCGGCAGATGGTTCGGGGTCCGAGTTGGATCTTTTCCCAGCGGTGATATTCTGTGAAAACCCCCTTCCCCCAACGTTCTATCTAACGCCGGTCAGTTCTCTAGGAAGTGACTAAGTACCTGTTCTGCCAGGCACTGGCAATAGAAAGCTAAATAGGAAAAACGACCTCCTTGTTTTCCGGGAATTCACAAAATCATGTCCACGGACTCGGTCGAAACTCCAATCCGAGTTGTGCTCAAGCTTACTTTTTAAACAAAGAAAAGAAAATGCGACTCTGGTGGGACTCGAACCCACAACCTTTGAATACCTCTACCTGGGCAACTAGAAGTCCAATGCGCTATCCATTGCGCCACAGAGCCACGCGACAAAAGAGTTTTAAAAGTAGTAGATAAACAAGACGGATTAGCAAGTAAAACGCGGTCTTCAGGGCCCTTAAGTAGGCACTTTCCAGGGCACCACAAGGTCCTTCTGTGAACTACAGCGCTGGCAGGACCCCAAAGCTATGGCTGGTATTATCCGCCTTCGCGAAACTCTCCCAGAAATGGGAAATTTCTCAAGTTCACTCGTGGTCGCTGTTCCCGTGTGTCAGTGGCTCCCTAGTGCAAAAGCGACTCTTCAGTCCTCAGAACTGGGTTTCCCTCATTCTTCTCTTCTCTCTCAGGCTCTCCGCTTTCGAGCTCGGCGGACTTGCTCGCTGCTTCCCGGATCTCCGGTCTCTGGGACTCTGCAGAGGCTGCTCTACCTCGTCCTTGCCTCCGCCTCCCAGCTTATCGCCGAACCGCTCAGCTGCTCTACCACCGCCTCCTCGGCGAGGCAAACTGTCCGCGAGCGCTGGGACTCGTTTTCCTTTCTGCTCTTGGATTCTCAGTTCCTGCGCAGTCCCTCCGGCGCACAGCGGCTGCTTGGCCGCGGCGCACTCTCGGATCCTTGCGCCAAAAACTAACCGAACCGAAAGCAGTTCGTATTTGGTCTAAAGTTCGGGAAGCACGCGCGGAAGTTCACCTACGAGGGGCTCACTTGGCGTTCTCGGTAGCGATGGTGGTCGCAGGTTGTAAATGGTAATCCCTCGGCTACAAACTGGACTAAAAGCCCAACGGACGCCCGAACAGGGACTTGAACCCTGGACCCTCAGATTAAAAGTCTGATGCTCTACCGACTGAGCTATCCGGGCTCCTTAAGGAAAACCCTTCCGCTCAAAAGATGAAAAGGGCAAAATGAATAGCCTGGAACTCTGCATGAGACGGGGGGGGAGGGGGGAAATATCGGGGCAGCAAGAAGCCGTTTGAGGACCTGGGAGGGTGCAGCAGGGAGAACAGGAGGGGGGAGGCTCGGGGTTCACTTATTCTCGGGGGCCCGTTTCCAGCTGTTTTCTGTCCCCGCTCCTTTCAGCACCGGGACATCTGCCAGCCCAGGGAGAGGGTCGGGAAAGCGAGAAACTACAAGATCTTCTCTCTAGCACGAGCAAAACAAATCGCTTCCTCACGGCGCCGAAATAGCTCAGTTGGGAGAGCGTTAGACTGAAGATCTAAAGGTCCCTGGTTCGATCCCGGGTTTCGGCAGAAGTTTTAAACCGTGAATCAGGTTTTATCCTGAGCTCTACCAGAAGGGATGGGAAAACTAAATGGAATCTCGGGGAATCCTATGAAGATATAGGGTTCAAAAGCTGGTGGGGAGACCACCACAAAAAGTTACCTCCCCCCCCAACCCCCCC